>NW_007729852.1:285449-287247 GCF_000696425.1 Galeopterus variegatus
GATCCGAACCCTCGGACGTGAGCGCCGCCGCGCTTCCCCAGCGGCGCACTATCCAGTGCGCCACCGGGCCGGCCCAAAAGCATCAGCATCTTAATATCATTATGGAAATATTTTTGACCTCACAGATCCCTAAAAGGGTTTCCGAGCCTCCTAGGGTCTCTAGACCAACTTTGAGAATTGCTGTGCTAGATTCACATAGTTCAAGCCATCTGGGTGGGTTTTTCCTTGATGTGTGGCATTAAAAGGAAGAAGGAAGGGAGGGAGGGGCCACCTGAGGAACTTCTAACATATCACAGTGTTTAAAACAACCACTAAAATAACAGAAACACAGCACGTAGTTTCCAAGTCAAATGGAGGAACAAGTGAAATGAAAAATGAAAAAAAAATTTAATCCCACTATGCAGTCCAGTGAGCACCAAGCCGCCACCAAAAGCCTCTGGGGCTCCTGAGCCAGGGTTGGGGGTGGAGAGCTGAGGGCCTCAGCCATCTGCAACCAGCAGCGAAGGAGCCAGGCGCGGGCCACCGCTGCTCCCCGTCCCCGCTCTCATCTCTCTATCCCCCTCCCCCTCCCACCGGTCAGTAACAACGTCTTAGAATGTAAAATAATAATAATAAGAAGAAGAAGAATCCCAAAATAAGGCAAGAGGGAAGAAAAAAGAAATATTAAAAGACAAGGAAAATAAAGAGCACAAAATAAGATGGTAGATGTTTTGCTATTTTACTTAAATAGGTGTGTTCACTTTGTGATATCTGTGATAATTTATTTGATCTGTACACTGATTTGGCCATGCGTGGTATGCATGTACATAGCAGTCTGTGTGTATACTTCAGTGAAAGTGTTTAAAATAAGATGACAGAGATAAATTCCAATATATTGGAAATTATTTTATATAGATATAAATAAATAAAGTGATATAGCTAAAAGACAAATGTCAGATTGTCAGACCAGATTACAAAAAGTCCAACCACTCTATATGGTGCTTATAAAAGACACATTTAAAACATAAGGTTATAGAAAGGTTGAAAGTAAAAGGATGGACAATGATGTACATCATATAATAATCAAAAATCAAGTTGGTTTGGCTGTACTAATATCAGACAAAATCAGTTTTAAGGCAGAAAGAATGATGAAAGTTTCAATTTACCAGGAAGACAGAACTACAGGAGAAATAGACAGATTCACCATCATAGAAGGAGCATGTAACTCACCTCTCCATATAACTGATAGATGAAGTAAACAAAAAAGTATATAAAGGTTATAAAGATTTGAATATCACAAATTAACAAGTTTGCCCTCAGGCTCCTGAGCCAAGGTGGAGAGTGCCGAGAGTCCCAGCCACATCCGCAGATGTTTGCATCTAGCCAGCCCAGTGACAACCAAGCCACTGCCAGAACCCCCCTGGGCTCCCAAGCTGGAGTGGGCTCCCTCCTCTCCCTTCCATCACTGCAGGCCTCAATCACGCCATGCCCTCCCTGCCTCTGCAACCAGTCCAGCAACCACTAAGCAACCCCTGGATGCCCCCTGGGCTCCTGAGCCAGGGTGTGGGGGTGCTGAGGCTGCAGCAATGCTACCCTGCCATCCGCAACCAGGCCAGTGAAGGAGCCAGCCGTGGGCCAGCACTGCTCCCCCTCCCCCTCCCAATACCCCTCCCCCTCCAACTGCTCCACAACATCTTAGGATGTAAATAATAATAAAGAAAGAAAGAAAGAAAGAAAGAATTTTATTTTATTTATTTATTTTCCTTTTTGTCTTTTTTCGTGTCTGGCAACGGACCGCAACCCTCAGTGTTGCGCCCGT
>NW_007729852.1:288247-291235 GCF_000696425.1 Galeopterus variegatus
AGGCTACCCTGCCATCCGCAACCAGGCCAGTGAAGGAGCCAGCCGTGGGCCAGCACTGCTCCCCCTCCCCCTCCCAATACCCCTCCCCCTCCAACTGCTCCACAACATCTTAGGATGTAAATAATAAGAAAGAAAGAAAGAAAGAAAGAAAGAATTTTAAAGAAAACAAGCAAAACAACACAAATTAACGAGTTTGACCTAAGGCATATACAGAGAAGATGGTAACAATTGCAGAATTTATCTTCTTTTTACATCTGAAACATTAGGAAATCGGTTATATGTAGGCTAAAAAGGAGTTCTCAACAAATTCCAAAGAACTGGTACCATTTAAACAATATTCTCTGACTGTAGTGCAATTTAATTAGAAATGAATAACAAAAGGATAAAGAAAAAAAAAAGGCTTGTGCTTAAAAACCAAGAAACATTCCTAAAGTCAGAAGTCGAAGAAAAAATCATATGGAAATTAGAGCCTATTTAGAACTCAAAATGATGAAACTTCTGCAAATCAAAACTGTGGCATCCCACCAAAGCTGTTCTTAGAGGGAAATCTATAGCCTTAAGTGCTTATATGAGAAAGAAGAGAGGCTAAAATTAATGAGCACTCAACTTAAAAACATTAGAAAGGGAACAACTGAAAAGACTCAATGAAGTAGAAGGAAGGACACAATAAAGATAAGATTAGAAATTAACGAACTAGGAGATAAAAATAAATGCTGGAGAGGATCTTGGTTTTCTGGAAAAACAAATTAACAGACCCCTGACAAGATTGATCAAGGAAAAAAGAAGGCACAAATTCAATACAGCATAACTACCCAAATTTCTTTACACCAGCATGGACCTTTCTTAAATAGTTTCTGCATTCTGTTTTAATGAAACTCATAGTAGAGAAACCACTTTCTAACGGAGGTGTATTGGAATGAAGAAGACATTTTAAAGCAAATTTGGCCAAGACAAAATATTCACTTATTAACTTGGTCACCACCAAGGCAAGTGATGCTGTATTTTCAAAATTCAGCTTTAATCCTTAATCAGTAGCCAATTTCAACAATTTAATCTGTAAAGTTACAAATGTCTTTGAAATATTTTTCAGTGGAAGAAATTAATTTCAAGCCCATCAATTTCTTATTCATAGATTTTCTTTGATAAAAAATAAAATTTTAAATATTTAATTAAATCTTATTAGGTGTCCTCTTATAACTTTTTGAGTTGATAATTGTTGGTAATGTACAGAATATATTATAACTATCTGTAGAAACATTACTCTTCCAAGCTTCTATCATTCATTAATACTTTTATTTTCTCAGAGTGTTATATATTTATTGGTCACAATTTATCTTAAAATGCCACATGCATTTAACAAGATCCTACAAAACATGACTATTTTATAGCTCTCACTGCATAGGACTCACAGTATGAGTTTGATAAACCTGGTTCTTGACACAATAAAGATAAGATTAGAAATTAACGAACTAGGAGATAAAAATAAATGCTGGAGAGGATCTTGGTTTTCTGGAAAAACAAATTAACAGACCCCTGACAAGATTGATCAAGGAAAAAAGAAGGCACAAATTCAATACAGCATAACTACCCAAATTTCTTTACACCAGCATGGACCTTTCTCTCAAGGACTGTTTCTTTTCTTGCCTATTTTATACACCTGTGCCACAAACAGCACTGGGTAGGGTGCTGGTCCTCTGAGTTCCATTCAGGATTCTGTCTTGCTCTTCAGACTTGCCTGTGCTGGCATGTTCAGACTCAGCATGCGGAATCCCCGCTTCTGAACTGGAGCCATGGATAGAGCTCAGAGCTCTGCAGTAGATAAGTGAATGCCACCATATTCTAGATACCGATAGGGAAGATAAAGAATTCCAATACGGTGATATTCCAGGGCAAAAGGGCTTGTGGCTTACCATGGGTTGGTGCTAACCATAAATAAGAAAATGTCATAAACCCCAAAGAACAAAATGAAAACACTTTCTCAATGGATGAGTTGGGTTTGAGATACCTACTACTCTTCTTTGCCTCTTAATCTGGGCACAGGAGAAGGCACCCAGTTCTGTTTCATTGTTCTTCTTTCTGAGTCCTCCTTCCCCAAAAGGTAGCACCAAGCTGGCATATCTACTCTCTTGTGAAGGTGGCATTGGCCATACATAAGCTCCCATTTCCTCTCTCAGCAGCTGGCTCTCCAGCTCTTCTCCTCCACCCTCCTGATAGTGAGGCCATCAGTTCTGCAGCCTCTGCAGCCCTCTCTCAAAGGCTTTGAGCACGGCTGGGGAGGAGAAATGGAAAAATCAAGGGGTCATTGCAAGCACTGAGAGCACTGACTGCTCCCTGGAAGAATTCCACCACATGAGACACATCGTAGGACCTGACACAGACCAGGAAGTTGAAGAGGGTCATGATGGCCAGCCCCACAGCTCTTTGGTGCTCTGGGTCCCCACTTGGGGATGAAGTGCCCATAGCAGAAGATGGTGACTACCATGGGGATGAAGAGGAACAATGGGCACAGCTCCAGCCACACAGACAGCACCACAACCCGCTGCTCTTGGGTGAAGTTCCCATAGCAGATGGGGAGGACTTTGGCATCTCTCATCACGTTGTTGGGTGGTAAGTACTGGTCAATGATCACAAGGCTACAGTGTTTGAAGGACAAAATCCAAGAGACCAGAGCAGCCATCACACCATGCAGGGGTCGGCAGGAGGGCTTGTGTCCATNAAATCAAGGGGTCATTGCAAGCACTGAGAGCACTGACTGCTCCCTGGAAGAATTCCACCACGTGAGACACATCGTAGGACCTGACACAGACCAGGAAGTTGAAGAGGGTCATGGTGGCCAGCCCCACAGCTCTTTGGTGCTCTGGGTCCCCACTTGGGGATGAAGTGCCCATAGCAGAAGATGGTGACCGCCATGGGGATGAAGAGGAACTATGGGCACAGCTCCAGCCACACAGACAGCACCACAACCCGCTGCTCTTGGGTGAAGTTCCC
>NW_007729852.1:292137-295173 GCF_000696425.1 Galeopterus variegatus
CCCTTCAAACTGAGCACTGTTCTGATCCTGGGTGTCGGGGAGAAGGAAGGCCTCCACGCTTTTCCACCCTCCTCTTCATTTCCACCCTACAGAAGGAAGGAAGGAAGGGAGGAAGGGAGGAAGGGAGGAAGGAAAAAAATTGGAAAATTAGTCCCCTAAGAAATTTCAATGCTCCACCCTCCTCTTCATTTCCACCCTACAGAAGGAAGGAAGGAAGGAAGGAAGGGAGGAAGGGAGGAAGGAAAAAAATTGGAAAATTAGTCCCCTAAGAAATTTCAATGTCTCAGACACTCCCACAGGAAAAGTTCTGAGGTGTTCAAGTCTAAGCCCAAGTCACTAGAAAGGCACTTAATGAGGGCATGACAGCATCTGTCTTGTTCACCATTGTGAACTGTGTCCTAGTAGGTGCTCAGCAAACATCTGTTGATAAACAAATGGGTCTATCAACTGAGGGGAAGGAAGCAGCTGCTTCATCACAAAGAGGAAGTAAGCCAAGACTGTCTCTGAGTTCCTCCAAATTCTACTAAAAGTCCAAATTCTACCCAGCCTGGTTATAGATTTTTTTCTCCTCATCTTTGCCTCTTTTCTTTTTCTTTTCTCTTCCCAACTCATTGGGCTTGAACACCAGATTCTCTGCTACACCCCTGAATATGGGAATTTGCTTAAGCATGAGGGAAAAGTAGGTTAAGCCCAAGGTGAGATCCACATGCCCAGCTTGTCAATTCCATGCTGAGATTTTCATAGAAAACCTGTAGGTTTGGGTGTGGTAAAGGAAGGGACCTGACCTGGGCCAGGTCACCAGCATTCCAGCCCCAGCCATGTGTCAGACCAGTTGTCTGACTGGGAAAATCACTCTAGCCCCTCCCAGCATCATCTTAATTCCCTCTGCACCACATATAACCAATGATTTCGCCAGAACTACCCCAATTCCCAGTGTGCCACCTGCAAATTCACCCTTTCTCTCCACCTGAAGAAAGCATACCATGTGAGATTTATGTAAATCAAGAGTAACCTCCAATCTTTTCTACTTTATCATTACAAGGTAAGCATCTAAAATAAAACTTGAGGCCTTAAACTATTATTGGTAACACATAGCTCCTGGCCCATCTGTGTACCTCATTCTGCACTTGGGACTCTTGGAAGCAGAGGACCCGATGAACAGGGAGATTCGCTGCCTCCGCGGCCGAGCTCGGCTTCTGTTTTCCTCCCGCTCCCACCTCCCCAGGCCTTCAGCAGCACCATCTCTCCCCTGGCTCGTCCTGGCCCCTTTCCCATTTCTGTGCCTCTTCCCTCCCCTGCTTGGAGAGTAGACTGCACACACTCTGCTCCCTCTTCATGAGTTTATCCCCAGAGCTTCCTTCTATCCTGTCTCTTCCTAGGGTTGTGATGTCAACAGCCTCTTCCTGAGCAAAGCAAAGTTGGGTCCCTTGCCCTTTCCTGGAGGCAGATGGATGGCTTTTCAAATATGTCAGGTCTCAGAAGCAGATAGAACCTTGTCTCACTGGACCACCTGTTTCTCTTCCACGAACAACAGGCTTTTATACCTGAAAGAGTCATGTGGTCAAAAAGAGGGAGGTCGATAGTTGAACTCTTTCTGAGGCCACTTGACTCTCTGGGTCCCCCCCCAAATTCTGGCCCTAACAAACATTTCTGCCAGGATCCAAATTGCAGCTGTTCTTTCAGGCTTCCTCCTCTCTGTATTCCAAGAGGCTGTGTTTTATTTCTTGTCCAGGGGAAATTATTCCCAACGACGGTGCGCAAGCTCCCACTTCCTCCCTCCACTCTTCCTTCACCTGTTTCTCCCCATCTTTTTTTCAAGGCCCCTGACCTGGTGGATTGTCTCTTTCCTGGAGGCTCCAGCAGAAACTGGTTAGTGTCTTCAGCACTGCCTGGCTTCTGCTGGTCCGGCAGGTTCCTGCTCACAGATGTTCTTACCACAGATGCAGACTATCTTGAGTCCACGTTGCTGCCAGTGTGAGCTGGGATCTGGGTCTTCCTGCCCTCTCATTCCATCTCCAGCGGCTGTGCCCTGCCTTGTCCCCTCTCTTCTCCTGATTGTTCTCTCAGCACCCGTGCAGGGTCCACATTGCCTCCTGCTGGCACCTCGAGGCAGACACATGAGGCTGTGGACACCCCAGGGATGTTCGTCTCTCCTTGGGGAATGTGTGTGTCTTGCCACCAGTTGCCTGACCCTCCAACAGAGACTGTTGTCTTTCCTCTTGACCTAGGAGGAGTGACCCACAGCCAAGTCCCTCCCTCAGCAGTCATCTCTTGTCACCCAGCTCTTCACTCCCTGGTTCTTACTCTTCACCTCGGTGCCTAAGTGGTCTCTACATTCCTGCTGGCTGAAATGGGCACTCAGTGTAAGGTCACTGAGGAAGGAGACGCCAGCCAGGTAAAGGAAGAAAAGATTTTATTAGCAAGCGGCAAGCAGACCTGCCAGGCTGAGCCGGAAAATGGCATCAGCCCCGAGAGGCACTTGGGTGTCTTCTTTTATAGGGTTAAGCTTGGCATCTGGCCTCGCCTAGGAAGACGGTCACAGTGTTCCACTCCGGATACAGCGTGTGCATGGGAACAGAGACAGGGGCAGACAGAAAGCTTGGGCTAGCCGGGGAAGCAGTTACAATGTCACACTCTAGGTACAGCCTGCTCAGCCTGCTTGTGGGAACAGAGACCGAGGGAGACAGACACTTAGAGGAACGAAACTTAGAGAAACAAAACCGAAGGGTGGGGGCTTTCTAGAAGTCAGGTTTTCAGTTCCAGGGACCTAACATTCCTCCTTTTTAATTTTAATTTTATTTGTTTTTAGGGAACGGGGGTGATGATTCTTCTCTTCTTGTAACTTCTTCCTGCTGTACAAGGGCGTCGTGATCATAGGGTGGGGGGAGGAGGAAGTTTGTGGGGTCCCAGTCGGCTTTTGAGGCGCTGATAGTCCTGCTGCAGAAGCGTCTCATGCACCGTGTGGTTGGTGGATTCCTGTAGCTGGTCCTGGATAAAATTCGAAAGAAGTTTTAGTAAACATGGGCCAAAAGCCGA
>NW_007729852.1:296748-297523 GCF_000696425.1 Galeopterus variegatus
CTGGAGCACGAGGGGCAGGTGCCGGGTCAGTCAGGGGGAGGCAGAGGCGGGACGAGGCGCCGCAGAGGAAGCAGACCCGGGTAGCAAGACAGAAGCTGCGGGCAAAGCGGCCAGTCGTGAGACTCGTTTACTTTCTAGGTCCCAGCTGAGCAGGATCTGGAGCGGGTGGCACCAGTTGGGGGCTGGTAGGGAATGTCGGTGGGCAGGAGATAAGGAGAGAAAGAGAAAGCACTGGTCTAGGGCAGAGCACAGTGGGAAACTGCAGACGTCAGCTCAGGCTGGATCTTGTCCCAGTGGCAGCTCAGTGGGGTGAGCTGAGGTTTGAGCTCGGGCAGGAACAGACCCAGCAATCAGTTCACAGGGAGAGTGACTGGGTTAGGAGCTGGGTCAGGTTCATGAGAACGATCGAGCTATTGGTTTGAGGCTGGACTGAGGAGTGGAAATGCCTGTGGCGAGGAGGAGGAGGAGGAGGAGGAATGGCCCAAGGGTCATGGAGCATATCTGGCACATAGGAGGCCGCAGGTAGTAAGAAGTAAACNATTAATACATATTTATTGAAGGCCTATGTGTGTGAGGCATTGTTCTAGGTTGTGGATATATGGCACTGAATAAAGTGGACAATAGTCCTCGTCCTCATGGGGCTTACATTCTCATGTTAATTCATGGTAGTTTGATGCTTGGTTTTAGGTGTCAGCTTGACTGGGCTAAGGAATACCCAGATAGCCAGTGAACATTATTTCTGTGTGTGTCTGTGAGGGTGTTTCTAAGATAAATT
>NW_007729853.1:0-115059 GCF_000696425.1 Galeopterus variegatus
TAAAAATTTCCTCATACAATAAAGTTTCTTTACCTCCCATTTGGTCTTCAGGGAACACACAGAGAGAGAGAGAGATAGAGAGAGAGATAGAGAGAGAGAGGAGAAGCAAGACAAGCATCAAAACACTTGCAGCGGCAAGCAATAGAATTTGCATGGACCCATAGAAGAATCTCAGAAAAGAACCCATGGAAAGAGAGAATCTTCAACTTTGCCTAAAAGAAAGAATATTATTTGCAAAAATGTGCCGAATGGGGAAATTTTTCCACATTTGGGGTCTAGTAAGAACAAAGGTAAAGTGGAATAAGAAGCTGCATAACTAAAGGGAAACTTTGCCTGAAACCCAGAGTTGGTGCTGAGAGGAATGACAGATATGGTTAGAAAGAAGGATTGAGTCATGTTGTGTTGGAAACAGAGTTTGGACTAGGCATTGAAGCAGTTTCTAAGATGGGTTTGGGTACAGATACAACGACAATAGAGAGTGGAATTAGAAAACAAATGTAGTAATCTAGGCTGATATGACAAGAGCCTGGACATGGGGGTAGATGGCAGGAGTGGGGATAAAAAGCAATATAAGCTATAAAAAAGGTTACCAAAAGAGGAATAAAAGTCAACTTCATTAACGGACTGCAAGTGGGAGAATAATAGAAAAGAGACTTCTAGTCAATATGGCAGAATAAGATGCCAAGAGGAATACTCCCTTTCCATTTTAACCACTGAGAATATACCACAACCACAAAATTAAATCCAGAGCTGAGCTGAACTAAAAGTCAGAAAGGTAATAAGGAGGTGAATCTGAAGGCCTAACAAAAGAATCAGGATGGATGTGAACGCTTGCCTTAGCGAGCTCACTGGGAGCTGGAACTGAACTCTTGATATACAGCCTAGAATCAAGAAAAGCTGCCCCGTACGTGAAACACATATAAGAGAACCTGCACTTACCAGACCCTGGAAGGCAGCTTGCCAGCATCCTGAGCCATGAGTAATAATAATGTTTATCTGTGAGGAAGAAGAAAAGCAGGCCTGTGCCACAAACTTTTGCAGGTTGAATTAAAACAACCCATATGGTACAGAAACCTCTTTCTGAGATATTAACTTAAAAACTACCTGGGATCAGTAAAAAATCCCTAAGTACCCTGCAGAAGCAAACACAAATCACTCTTGAAGACTTCTCATACAACCTATGGCAGAAATTATAAGTTACACAGTGAAACGGATCACTATGTGAATGGGCCCATTGGGGGAACAGTGAGGATTTGTGAAATAGATGACAATAGATTAAAAAAAGAGGCAGAGTCAACGATGATTAGACAATCGAACTTAAATGACTTAAAAAGTGGCTAAAACTTTTATAGAAACATTCTTCATCTGTCTTGTACCAGGGAAATAGACCTCGAAGCAACCAAGGCTGCTGGACAGTGAAAAGGAAACCTGAGAAAGCAGGGAGCCAGAGAAGCAAAACTGAAACTTCTGTGCTTAAATTCAGCCCAAGCCTCTGGCTGATCTCTGAACTCATGGGACAAACAGAAAGTAACTTGCGACCAGAAGTGAAGTGACATCTGAGCTGTCAAACACTGCAGACGTGAAAGTGTGCAATTTGAGCCTAGCCAAGTCACTTGCTTACTAAAGCAAAAACTTCAACACTCTTTGAAGCTGTATGACGAATCTAGAGTCTACACAACATAATATTCATAATGTCCATGATTCAATACAAAATTATTTAACAGAGTCAAGAAAGTGTGACCCATTGCAGAGGACAAATACAACCAAGAAATGTCAACTCTGAGATGACCAAGCGTTAAAATTATCAGTAAGGACTGCAAAGCAGCTGTCATAAGTCTGCTCCATGAGGTAAAGGAAAATATGCTCATAAATAAGAAGAATTTACTTAAAGATCTTAGTAGCCAAATGTAAATAATAGAATAAATAGTCAGTGAACTTGAAGACAGATCAATAAAAATCACTCAATTAGAAAAAGGAGGAAAAAGGAGAAAGATGAGAAGGAAGGGAGAGAGAGAGATTACACTGAACGAGAACAGATCTTCAGAGAACTGTGGGGCAATTTCGAAAGGTCTATATATGGGTAGCTGGAGCTCCAGAGAGGAGATATTCTTAAATGCAAAATACAAAATATTTGTAGAT
The DNA here is from genome assembly GCF_000696425.1 of Galeopterus variegatus. Lineage (NCBI taxonomy): Eukaryota > Metazoa > Chordata > Mammalia > Dermoptera > Cynocephalidae > Galeopterus > Galeopterus variegatus. The sequence goes on from NW_007729853.1 coordinate 2,140, forward strand.
ATAATTCCTGGAAGCATAAAAATTAAGTAAAAAACCATAAATTTGTATACTTAAGATGCTCAGTAAACTCCAAACAGGATTAGTCAGAAGAAAACCATTAAAAACAATATGGTACAACTGCTGAAAACCAGAGATAACAAGAATATCTTTTAAATGGCCAGAAAAAAAACGGGGGGGGGGCACATTCCATACTAGAAAAGAATGATTCAAATGGCCACACCACATACTTCTTATTAGAAACCATGGAAACCAAAAAACAATAAAACAATGTCCTTAATGTGCTGAAAGAAAATAAACTGTTGATCCAGAATTCTAAATCCAGCAAGAATGAAGGTGAAATAAAGATATTTTAAGATTTTAAAACAAACAATAACTCTAAGGGAACTTATTGCCTGCTAGATCTGTACTAAAAGAAATACTAAAGGAAGTGCATCAGGATGAAGAAAAATGATATCAGAAAAATTAAAAAATAAACTTCAAGGCAAAAAAAACTCCTAAACATAAAAAAGGAACATTTGAGAATAGAAAAAGCTTCATTAACATTAATAAGACATTACAATTATAAATGCACATGTGTCTAGTAACAGAAGCTCAAAATACATGAAGCAAAAATTGATATGATTAGAGGAATAAATAGATCCACAATTATAAAAGGGAAATTTTACATCCGTGCCCAAACAGTTGACAGAAAATGTAGACTAAAAAATCAGTAAAGACATAGAGGACCTAAAAAAACTCTACCACATGGATCTAATTGATATTTATGCAATGCTATATTCAGAAAATCTCTCCATGAGAGAGAGAGAATAATATATATTCTATTACCTCATTTATATAAAATGCAAATAAATCTGTAGTGAGTGACTGAAAACAGATCAGTGGTTGCTTGGGGAAGGGGGTAGAGGGAATAACAGAATGTGAAGGGGCATGAGGTACCTTTTGAGGGTGATGCAGATTTGCTGTATGTTTATTGTAATGGTGGTTTCATGTGTGTATATAACTCAAAACTCACTGAGCTGTGCACCTAAATGGTTGGAGTCTGTTGCATGTAAAATATTCCTCTTATTGAGTTGATCAGAAAAATAAATAAATTGAATACCTTGAATTTGAAAGGAGCATGAGTGTATTATCTCATTTTACTAATATTTTAAAATTTATTCTTCTATTTTTTTATTCATGGAGAGATTTCCTGAGTAATATTCCTCAAATGTTTATGATTGTGGTTTTGAGGAGGCGAAGGTTGGGGGTGAGATATCTTTTAAAACTTTTCTATATTGCCTAGATTTATTGTTATAATGTCTGTTATATTAGTCCATTTTTGTTGTTTAAACAGAATACCTGAGACTGGATAATTTATAAAGAAAAATGAAATTTATTGCTTACAGTTTCTGAGGCTGGAAAGTCCAAAGTCCATCTGGTGGTGGTGACAGTGACCCAGGGTCTCACATTGCAAGATGGTGGAAGTAGAGAGAGCAAAGAGAGAGACAGACAGACTCTCTTCCTCTTTCGAAACCCTCAGAACCACACCCCTGACCACCATTTTTAATCCATTCACTACTGCATGGTTCTACAATACAATCACCTCTTCTAGGCTCCACCTTTCAATTACCATAGTAGAATATCCCATCCTCTTAACAGTCACAGTGGGGCCTAAGTTTCTAATACATAAAACTTGGGGAACACAATTCAAGCTTCAGGGAGTTTTGGGAGTGCATAATCCAATCCACTACAACCATCTATCATTTTTACAAAATCAACAAAATAATTTTCAAAAATGCATTGCTAACAAGGAAATGAAAACAGCTTGGGAAAACACTTCTTTTATAAGGTTGACAGAAAGTAGAAGCTATATATATATATATATATATATATATATATATATATATATATATATATATATATATATATATATATATATATATATATATATATATATATATATATATATATATATAAAACATGATTGTGGGTCATATTAGAAAAGGGGAAGAGTTTTCACAATACAGAAAAATCTGTAAATATGTGAAAAAGGGTTGTGAAGAAACCGTGTGCTTTTTCCTCACAGATGCCTGAACTTTCTTTTCCTGAGTAGCAGCAAATTGACCTGTGAAACAAATTCATGCCAACACGCAAATAAGTACAAAGATTTTCCATTAACCCGTCTTAAATTTCCTCTTCACTGAAGCCAAGGAGATTCAATGTCTTCTTCCAAAGAAGGGGCAATAATGTCACAAAATAGATAATGTGGGGATATAAAATATATGAATTAGGGGATCAATAGATATAACTTTAGTAAATGAATGAATAGATGAATGAAGACAAAATAGCTTTCCAGCTTTACTTAAATTATACTCCATCCATAATTGCATATTCCATCAGGGTATATATCTGGCCCACTTTTCAAGTCCTTTAAATTCATGATAATTTAGTTACAAGATCAGTTTCTCAAATGATAGAAAGGTCATATATAAAGCAAATCATTATACAGTAGATGAGGTTTTATACTTCAGTGCATACCATGTTACCTGTGCACATATGGAAGCATATACAACTCTATAACCATAAGTCAGAAATCCTGAATAAGATTCTGTCTCTCAGCAGCAGTTCCTGGAACTGAATTATAATGTCCAGCCATATAACTAGGCTTCCATGAAATTCATTATGCCCCAGGTATGATTTGCCTTTTGAAGTGTCCTAACCATCCCCATTTCAGGTTTTATTATTTTATACATGCAACAAAAATATAAATCATTGATAGGGAATATAAAGCCTGACATCCAATAAATGCAGAAAAATTTGATGAAATTTTTTAATATTATGCATATAAATAATGTCATAAATATCATACAGATATTTAAGTAAATGAGGTTCCTTAACTATATTATTTCAGTTTTATCTAAGAACTGGCCATTCTTAAAAGGCCCTCTAGGTATTTGTAAGTTTTTCCAAAATAACCTGTTTTTGTGATATTATTTTTGGCCAAAACTTGAAACAGTTGGTGTTGTTGCCATTAGCAACAAAAATCATACATAACTAAGCAGTATACATAAGACAAATGGTAGCAAAATGATGGGCCACACTCATGACCCAGGAATCCTCACTTAAGTTTCAAAGCTGTGAAGACCATGACAATTTTAGGCCACATCATGGCTGCTATAGGGATTTAATTATAAAATCTCATAGAATATATCTATCTTCAAGAGAGAAGAAAAAAATTTATGATTATGAATTGTCATATTATTGAGAGATTTTTGGTTGCATTACTAGGAAGTTAAAAAAAAAAAAAACTGATGCAGGGTCCTACTCTCAGAAATTCTGATTTAATTGGAATGAGACTTGCCTAAGCATTAGTATTTTTTAAAAACTCTCAGAAGTTTCTAATATGAAACCAGACAGAACTACTGAGCTCGAATATCCTGAAATCTTCCTGTCCAACACCTGAGTGACTTTTCTGGCACAGATAATAAGTAAATCTGCTTTTTCTAACAATTACAAGTATATGTAATTTTACCTTTATCCTGAGGTACATGTTTAGCTTGCAAGAAGAAACAGTGACTCAAGATTGGGGATATACTGCAAAATTCTATGAGTACTGTAGAGTGAGAAAGTCAATTGAAAGTTTAAGAAATCATGTTTTTTCTCACAAAGACCACAAAGAAATTATTTGACATATATATCATTCATATTTGACCTAAAAAACCTAAACTTCAATATTTTAAATTGTAAAAATGAAAAGTATGTTCCCAAAAAGCAAAATATGTGTGCACGTGTATACGTGTGTATGTATATATATAAATGATAAAAATGTCTGTATGTATTGTCTGAAATGTGCTACCCACAAGAAATAATATCCTTAGCTTTTCGAAAAGTAATTTTTTTTTCAAGTTTATTTATATTTATAAGTAACATAACAATAATGGATGCACATGAAATAAAAGTTTTCAAATAACCTAGAACTATTATAATACATTTTATTATTATCAAATTTTTCAAACATTAATTAATGTCCAAAGAATAACTTTTGAAATGTAACCACTACCTGGATTTAACATATTTTTTAAATTAATAAACTATTTTTAGAGCAGTTTTAGGTTCACAACAAAACTGAGCAGAAAGAAAAGAGTTTCCTTATACATCTGTCCCCACATGGACAGCCTCCACCACCATCAACATTCAGCACCAGAGTGGTACGTTTGTTACCATAGAGGAACCTACATTGATACATCATTATCACTCAGAGTCCATAGTTTACATTAGGGGTCACTCTTGGTGTTGTGCCTTCTTAACATATTATTTTGATATATTTGCTTAACTTTTTTTTTCGAAAATAAAATATTAACACAAAGAAATGACAAATATTTGAGGGGATGGATATGCTAATTACCCTGATATGATCATTGCATGCTATATATATATATATATATATACACACACACACACACACACGCACATAAACAAATATCACATTGTTCCCCAGAAACATATACCATTATCACGTAGAAAAAAATTTTTTTAAATAAATAAAACATTATATATGCAATTAAATCCCTTTTGTACCNGTAGAAAAAAATTTTTTTAAATAAATAAAACATTATATATGCAATTAAATCCCTTTTGTACCTCCACACTCCCTTCTTTTTGCATGCACATGCGTGCTCCCATGAACACATACAGCTGCCCATTGCCCTCACAATCTTTGTAGAGGTAAATAACATTTTAAGGTTGGTGGATGTTCTTTCACTCCATACCTTAAAAAATAATTTTACTGCATATGCATGTATAGTAGAGTAGATTATGATTTCTTGAACTTTCTCAACTAAATGGGTTTAAAGTTGGCATAAAAGAAATCATACTATATATAGAATTTTGTAACTTGCTTTTTTTCACCTGACTGACATATTTTTATAGTAAATTCACGCCAAAAAATGTAAATCTAATTTGTTTATTTAAACTGCCATACAATATTCTATTTCTGATTATATCAAGATTTATTGTTTTTTCTGCTGATGGGTATTTAAGTTGTTTGCTCTTTTTTGCATTTATAAACAATACCACAAAAAATACATATTCCTTTGCATATGTATGCTCATGTGCCAGGATTTTACTAGGTTATATACATCTGGGAGTATACACATCTTCATTTTTTCTAGGTATTGGCAAATTGTTCTTTAATGCGTTTATATCAATCTATACTATTACCAACAATTGGCATTGTTAAACTTTTGATTTTGGTCTTTCTGATAGTTTGAAAAGTGACTCTTATTTTAATTTGCATTTCTCTGATGACGAATTAAGCTAAGTATCCATTCAATTGATTCTAGACATTCAGGCTTCTTCTTCCAAGAACTGCCCTGTTAACCTCTGTTCTTTTTTCCATTGAGTTTTAAATCTTTTTCTCATTAATTGTAGGAGTGTAGGAGTTCTCCATGTACTTTGATCACTAATCTTGTATCTCTTGCATGTATTCCAAATATCTTTCCTAGCCGATGGATTATTTTTAACTTTGTGCATAGTGTCTAATGTCACACAAATTTTTAATTTTAGTATATCGTACTTACCAATTTTTCCTTTGTGGTTTATGCTCTGTCTGCATTGAGGCTTATTTCTGTAGAATAGAAGTGTAATTATTTGGTAAAAAATAACTGTAAAAATTTTGAACCTCTTGATATAGGTCCTTTGTGGTTTATGCTCTGTCTGCATTGAGGCTTATTTCTGTAGAATAGAAGTGTAATTACTTGGTAAAAAATAACTGTAAAAATTTTGAACCTCTTGATATAGGGTTTGTTTTCATTAACTAATGGATCCACCACCAACGCATGAAAGTAACTGACTTACCATGTTCTCCTGATGGCTACTCTTATGGGTCAACTTGTCTAGGCCGTGGTAGCCAGGTGTTTGGTCAGGCACAACTGAATGTTGCTGTGGAGGTATTTTTTGCATGACATTAACATGAAATTTAAAGCAGATTACCCTCCATAATGTGGGTGAGCTTTACTCAGTCACTTACAGGTCTTCAGAAAAAGATTGACCTCTCCCAAGGAAGAAGTTATGCCAGCAGACTACCTTCAGACTGGGACTGCAATGTCAGCTGTTCCCTGGGTCTTTAGACTGCCAGCCTATCCTAAAGATTTCAAACCTGACAGCCTCCACCATCACACTGAGCCAATTCCTTAAAATAAATCTCTCTATATATACACACATTCTGTTGGTTCCATTTCTCTGGAGAACCCTGACTAATATGGTTCTGTTACTCGGTTTTTGATTTCTGTGGAAGTTAGATGAATGACACAACCCAATGTCACCCATAGTTAATATGAAATGTCAGGCTTTCTGATTCCACTTTTTCTATTAGAATCATGTTTTAATTTAAAGTATAGCATTTACTTCCTTCTACTCCTTTAACCATCATGCTGGTCTTTACTTTGAGTTGGTTGACATTTCATTTGGATAGACTTCTTATAAAACTATGTTCCTCTTCATAAAGATTTTGTACTTTCAAAGTTCATTTCCACCCATCAGATTTCTTCATATTACTCTGAATTGTCAAATCATTGACATATACAATCAATTTGCTGTAGTACATCTATGCTTTCAAATTTTCCAGTAAGCTAATGGTGGTATTTAAATAAAACAATACCTTATAAGAGAAAAAACAGCTTCTAAGTATTTAATTTAAAGTGTCTGTTTGAATATAACTCAAGGAAAAATTTTTACATCACTGTTATTTTAAGGTTTAGAAAATATTTCCCCAAAAAAGTATTTTAAAAAGCAGTTTTTATAACATTTTTATATGGCCATATCTATGAGTATGTGTAAAACAAAATCATTTCCCGATCTATATAAACTATTTTCCATTTTAATTTGATGCTTTCTTTAAAATGTAGTTTGAAAAGTATAATGAACTTTCAGTTAACAATCTTGTGGACTGAAAATGGGAAACTTGCCATTGTTCCCATTTCCACAGTAACCATATCAGCTTTATTCACATTCTACACCAGTAGCCTCTGCCATTCGTGGGACAAAATAATTGCTGATAGCAACAGAAATATTTTTAACCTACCCTCCTCTTTTTATCCACATCTATTCAGCATTTGAATGAATTTTTATTTTGTTTTAGAAAGAGTGCTTAACTGTATATTAAGTAGTTGGGGTCTGTGTATGTGATGACGGAGAGAACAGCTGACACATAGTACATCATAGGATTGTAACATAATACAGCTGCAGTGACCCATGCTGGTTTTTCCCTTGTGGGATAAGGTGTAATAGAACTCTATTAGTTTTCTAAGCATAAACAGTACACATAGCTGTGTGCCTTATCATTTTCAAATCATGATGCGTTATTGTTAGAAATGCATGCTGGCATTAAAAATAGGTACTTTAATTCCTAAGATTCTTTACAGGACTTGATTGTATTACAGTGAAAACTGCCTTTTGATTTTAACATTTATCAGAACCATATTTTCTATGTGGAAAGAATGTTATTTCCTTAGTGAGGCCTTCCCTTCCCACCCTTAGCAAAGCAACTCCTCCCCACATCCCTCTATCATATGTCCTATTTCATCTTCTTCATAACACTCATTGAATCTTGAAATTATTTTATTAATTAATTTATTTTATCACTTCCTCTATATTAGTTATCAATGGCTGAATGTAAATTATCAAAAACTTACTAGCTAAAACAACAACAAGCACTTATTATCTCATACAGTTTTTGTGAGTTAGGAATTTGGAAATGGCTTAGCTGGGTTGTTGTGGCTCGGGGTCTCGTGTGAGGTTGCAGTTAGGTGTCTGCCAGAGCTGCCGTCATCTGAAGGCTTGACTGTGCCTGGAAAATCTGACTTTAAGATGGCTGGAATACATGGTTGGCAGGTTTGTGCTGGCTAATCGATAGAGGTCTCAATTCCTCACCACAGGAACTTCTCCAAAAGGCTGCTGGATTCCCCAAGAGCAAGTGATCCAAGAGAAAGCAAAACAGAAACCACAATATGTTTTATAATCTAGCCTTGGAGGTAACACACAGTCATTCCAGCAATATTCTACTCATTACACAGGTTATACCTATTCAGTGTGGGACCAGACAAGGGCATGAATACCAGGAGGGAGAAATCATCAGGGGGTCATCCTGGATTTTGGCTACCCTGCCCTGGAAATCACAGACTCCATCCTGTTTGAAAATATCCCGAGTGACCAGGAAAGTACCTGACACCCAACAAATGTTTGATTGATTGATTAACTGGTTAGTGGCAGATTTGCATCTCAGTTTCTGAGTTTGTGTTCCTGTATGTATATGTGTAAAAGTACTAACTGGAAATCAGAGGAAATGATCTCCTTCCTAGTTTTGTCCGTACTTAATTATGTGCCCTCTTATAAGTCACATTACCTGCATAACCTTCAATAGCTTCATCTATAAAATAGGTATAATATCTATCCTGACTCACTCACATACTTGTTATAAACACTGTGTAATAGAAACTTAGTTCAACTGGGGTTCAGAACAGCAGATTCTAGATTCAAATCTTGTGGTTTTTAAGTTGTATTTCATTAGTCTTAACTCTCCATTTATTCTTTGACAAAACAAATAGGTTAAATTAGATAATCTATAATGTTCTTCCAGCCCTAAGATTCTGCAGCCTCTACAGCTAAAGCAACAAATGACATGATGTAATTTGAAGGCACTTTAAGAAATAGTATTGCGTGGTTTAGCTACAAAACATTATTATTGCCCAAAAAGTCACAATACAAGTCAACCTGTCATTAAAGCAGCTATAATGTGTTCCATTGAAGAGATGAGGCAGGCCAGCAGGATAACGCCAAACATTGTGAGGAAAGGTCCAGAGGACAAGTCAAGGTGGAATTGGCATTTACTGGCAAACCAGACTTCAATTAATCATACATTGCTTTCACTCCACAGGCCCCACTTCAGCTGGCTAAATAAAACCTTGCCAGTGGCCTTCAGGGCTTCTGATTCGAGGGCCCAGGGAATTCAAGAAAGTGTTAGGAAAACTTTTTCACCAAAGCCCAAGAGGGCACCCTGGTACTTTTCTATACATGAAAGACAAATAGCCCCAACTACAGGTCAGCCTTGATTTGTGCAAACTATAAATAAACACTTAATTTGGAATTCTGTCAGCCTCCCTCAGTCCCCACATGTACTCACAGCCTTCAGCCAAGAACAACTCCCCTGTCCCCCACCCCAAATTGTAAGAAATCTTCAAAGGCCACCAAATCACTAAATGCAAAAGACTCTTGCTAAGACTCCTAGCACATAAGATTTCATCTAAAATTCTCTCTAGTTTTGTCCAAAAATGTATGAAAAGTCAGTAAGAAAGGAGGCAATAACACCTATCATATTTGCACTTTGGTCATGGATGCTTCTTCAATACCATTTTGAAAACTAAGATTTGTTAAGTTTTGTAAAAACAATTTTTGAATTTGGCATAGAGACGGTTCAACTTTGAAATCTCTTACTAATTGCTTTTCTCACTAATAGCAGCTCCAGCTTTGGAAATTATAACTCACATATCCTCACAGTAGACAATTCAATTAGCAGCCTTTAGATAGATAAAAAGATAGATTAGATAGATAGATAAAAGTAAACACCTAAAGGAATTTTAATTTTTGTATTTTATAAGAACACCACATTTCCCATGCTTCTAAGAACTCAGAAACATCTTTCATTTATGTTTAGAATAAAATCTGTGATGTAAACTCTGAACAATGATGTAACTGATATATTTGAACAAACATCTGCAGGGCTAGACAAAGTGTCATTGATTTGTTTGTGGAACTAGACCATTTGAAGTAGAGTATTAGGATCTTGGGGGCTTATTTGTCAGCACTCTTACCAGTTGTAGCTAGTTATAATAAGCTTAAAACATTCCAGCATATTAACACAGCTCTGAGTGTAGGACCCAAAAAAATTAGGATTCAAAGCAATATGAAACATTGCTACCAATTGCACTGAATTACACATCTTAAATTTTTGATGCTTAATCCCTCAAAGCCACCTTGAACCATGTGCTGAAGCCACCAAGAGTGTTGAATGAAAAAAAAAACCCTAAAGGGATTAAGGAGTAATTTCCGCTAGAGAAAAACACATTTTCTCAGCTGTTCTGGTTTCTGTGAGGAGGGATTTTCCCTTAACACTCCTGCCCTGTTTCCATCCCTTTACTCCCTTTTCCCTGGGGGTAGAGCAATTTATCACATTGGGAATTTAAGAGCAAATTGGGCCTTTTCAGCTCAGTACCATTCTCCATCATCTTAGAGAGAGAGAAGCCAGCTGCTCCTTCATTCTTTTATTTTACCTGGCAGCCCCTTCCCACCCCTACCCCTGCCCTGAGCTGGAGAGACCCACCTGGCTCCACTGTTACAAACAGAGTGAGTAGGTCTCTCTGAGGGCCAGTTAGCAGGGCTATATGTCTCTCATACAGCACAAACTTTAACTTTACCAATAGTTTGGGTTATCATGTGTCAGTCTTTACCTTATTTCTCAAGACCACAAGTATCCAACAAACCAATTAACAAAAATGTCTTGGCAAGTTTCCACACACCTTTATCCCCCCAAACCAAGCCCACACTTGCAGCTATATGTCAGGTTTCAAGAAATATACATGCTAAGGAAGTAGTCAAGTTTGAGACTGAAGAAGACGTTCTTGATACCACGTTGAATAAAAAGAGTAGTATAAAAATTTCTTTATTTGAAACACTGCATTGTGTCCATATTTTTTATTTTTTTCAAATTCAGAAGTATTTTCATTGATACCACGTTGAATAAAAAGAGTAGTATAAAAATTTCTTTATTTGAAACACTGCATTGTGTCATATTTTTTATTTTTTTCAAATTCAGAAGTATTTTCATTAACTTTTATAAGAATTTTTTCAGGTTTTAGTTAGTTCTTTCCCTACTGAAATATTTCATCGTATTTTCAAATAGATAGGTGTCTTGAGCAGAGATCTCTTGCCTAGAGCACAACCACAGCAATTTTTCTATAAAATAAATAACTCATTTCTATAATTACTTGAGTTTAGATTATTAAATGGAACCTAAGAAACGAGGTGAAAAATTTAATTAGCCCAAGAGCCAATTTAGAAAAAAAAAGTATGCATATACAGCAAAATAGTTATTTTATAACCAGCAAATGCAATCTCTACAACCATGTATTTATTTATTTTATCCAGTCACCAAGGGGGGAATTATCCTGCTAGTCTTTCTTCCTCATCTGTGTTTCTTACACTTCTTCACTCCACACCTTGTTCTACGCTTTGAAATCATGATCAAAAGTTCCACTTCCCCAGTAACAGTCACTGTCAAGGACTGACAATGAGTTAGAAAGAAGTTGGCCTGAGATTATGCAAATCTCTGAGGGCTTCCTCAATCAAGCACACGTAAGTCCACAAGAATACTACTGTTTGACTTTAATACTTTTTATATTCCTGCATTCAGATTGGTATCCACATCGTGAAGCTCAGAGAATCACATATACCTCACTGAGGTGGATTGCTCATTGCTATTATACTGAAATGAAAAGAAAACTCTCATTTTCTGAAGGAAAACTTTATATCACAAATTGCTTAAGTGCTTCAGTCAATATTAATGTCTAAATTTATTAATGATTCTACATTTTTAGCCTGTACTTAGTACACAGGCTATTTAGGAATGTTCAGTTTCTTTCAGTGTCTATACATTGTGAATCCCTTGAGTGTGTTGAGTGTGTGCGCTTGTGTGAGCAATAGGTGTGAACTGTGGATGCTCTAATTCACGCTCAGCTTGGATGCCTGAATCAGAGCCTTTTCAGCTTCCTCCACAGTCCACCTGGGCATCTAAATTGACTTCCTCGGGCTTTACTTGTGAGTCATGAGAGACTCTTTTGCTTTCAACGCACTTCTGCTCTTTGAGTTCCTCAGATAAATTGATTCATTCCTTAAAAGCCCAAGACAGCTATCTTTTTCTTAATTTTTTAGGATATAACAAGGAAGGGTGACAGATCTACAACTTCGTTTAATATTCTTCCTCTGAAACTACTTAAGGATTTTGAAATTACAACATAGGCCAAGAACAAATCTTTAACATTATTTATTTCAAGGGGAAATGAACAGGATGTGGCAGGACCCACCATAAAATGAAATGAAAGAAAGAGGAAATGGAAGATCCTCCCTGGATTAAGCAGTGAAAGTAGAAATGAGGTGATGAAGACCTTTCATCAGACAGTTAAATGGTTTTAAATTTAGTTGGGCTATAAGTAAAAACATGAAGTTCTTTTAAAGCAGTTATCCATTTGGTTCACTGTGCCAAGATTTTCATTTCTTTCCTTTTATGATTAGTATTTGTTATGTAAGGAACATTAAAACAACATTAGAGGAATTTCTAAACATGGAAAACACTGTTTACCATTACCCTAACACTGAACATTTGGGTCATATCCCTGAACCATCCTCTTCCACCCTCAGACCAGATTAGGTGCCCTGTTTAAAGCTCCCTGTGTTTGTTTTCACAAGTTTAGCCCAGCAGAACATGAATATTTTACACTATGCCCATAATCTAGCACAGTGAGTGACACATAGTAGGCTTTCAATAAATATTCATGAATAAAGATAAATGAATGAATAAATATCCCCCCTAATTATTCATCCTTGAAACTCACACATGCTAAGGTCTCAACAGTTTGCAGATACAAATGATATAAACATTTACACCATTAAACTGAATTTCACTAGCTCTAAGCCCTCACCTGCTCATGAAGGAGCTCCTGGTTGCTAAAAAGTGCCTCCAAAATAGTTAAAAATTCCCAAGATTCTCCCTGGCTCTGCTGATCCAAAGAGCAGCTTTCTGTCCATCATACCAGTACCAAGGTTCTCAATGCCTTGTGCAAGAAGAAAAATAGCTCCTTCCTCTGTCCCTCCCCACTTTGATATACTCAGTTATAAGTGCCCCACAGCAACAGCACTTGGGCTCGGAAATGTTGCAAAGCTTAACGGGCACATTGTCCGCTTGCTCTCCATGGTAAGCACGTGCTCGCAGATATGAGCCAATGGATTAGCCCCATCTGAATCAATCAATTCAAACAGACACTAGAGGGAAAGTGGTGTCTTCTAGCCTCAATTCCTGCTTTTACACCTATGTGTGTAGGAAACTGGTCTGGTCTTGATGGAGACATAAATGATATGTTGGGGTTTTTTAGTGTTTTTGGTTTTTATCTATCAATGTATGTAAACATAATCTGCAGAATTTCCTTTTTCAAGGGCTGGCCCGGTGGCGCACTGGATAGTGCGCCACTTGGGAAGCGCGGCAGCGCTCCCGTCCGAGGGTTCGGATCCCACGTACAGACCGGCTCCCGCTCACTGGCTGAGCGAGGCGCCGGAGCAACGCCAAGGCTTGCGATCCCGTCGCCGGTCCCCGGTCCGGTACGGGGGCAACACTGAGGGGTGCGATCCGTTGCCGGACAAGGAAAAAAGACAAAAAAAAAAAAAAAAAGAATTTCCTTTTTCAAGGGCTGGCCCGGTGGCGCACTGGATAGTGCGCCACTTGGGAAGCGCGGCAGCGCTCCCGTCCGAGGGTTCGGATCCCACGTACAGACCGGCTCCCGCTCACTGGCTGAGCGAGGCGCCGGAGCAACGCCAAGGCTTGCGATCCCGTCGCCGGTCCCCGGTCCGGTACGGGGGCAACACTGAGGGTTGCGATCCGTTGCCGGACAAGGAAAAAAGACAAAAAAAAAAAAAGAAAGAAAAGAATTTCCTTTTTCAATTCCTTATTACTATCTCTGGAAGATCCCGTAGCTGTCAGGTCCCTTTCAGGTATTATTAGAACAGCCTCATTTAGTTCTCATTTTAAATTCTGCTCTCGAGCTGGCCAGACAGCTCAGTTAGTTAAAGTGCAGTATTATAACACCAAGGTCAAGGGTTCAGATACCCTTACTGCCCAGCTACCCCCCAAAAAATCTACTCTCATGTGTCCTCTTCTCCACAGCTCAGGCTTAATCTTTGGCCTGTGTGATGCATATTTCTTAAGAGGCATGGTCTGCTTTTGTACTCCTCTCACATCCTTCTTCCTGGGAGCTGTCATGTGGGAAGAAGAAATAAGGAAAGCGGCAGGGGACTGACATAGCTGGCTGCCTCGTGATAGGGGAAGGTAACCCTAGAATCTATTCCCTGAGGTCCATTAGGATGTATGAGGGTCTCTGCACAGATGCTATACATGATTTCTTAGCAGTGCACTGCAGCTTCACCATGACCCCTCCCTTGCTGAGGAACTCTTCAGAGAGGATCGACCACATCTCCCTTTTGGCTATGTAATGGATCTGTGCTTCCTAACCCTCTCTCAGTGGGGTCTCACCTTTCATGACCCCTCCCTTGCTGAGGAACTCTTCAGAGAGGATCGACCACATCTCCCTTTTGGCTACGTAATGGATCTGTGCTTCCTAACCCTCTCTCAGTGGGGTCTCACCTTGCCTGACCAGCAGCTTGTTGGGCAACTCCATATCTTCTGCTTCTTCCTGTAGCTTTTATGCACCTACTTGTAGAACCAGGGGAACTCCGAAAGTCCTTGTTCCGGTGGACCCCTGATGGATTGTGAGCTTGTCCCCATGTCCTTCCCACATATCCTACACCAGGGTTGCCACACACTCCACTGACTCAGCTGCTCTAGTGAGGCCCTGCCTTTTGAAGTCATCAGGTGAGAAATAAGCACCAGTCTTTGTGTTCACATTTGGCCCCTAACTCCAGGATACACACACACATCAAGATCTCCCTCACCTTCTGTCTCAGGGCACACGTCAGGGTGGCTCTGCCAGTCCTGCTGCTCAGTAAGCATTTAGTCATGAGTGAGATGCCTGCTGTCCCCTTCTTGAAATTCAGTTTCCTCTTCAAACCTCTCTCCCTCTTCCCTTCTTAGAAGGAGAGCTAGCAGTCTATGAAAATGCATGCTCCCCTGTCATAGTGTCTCTGGAAGATCATGACCCAATCGATGACACTGTTTCCCAGCTTCACTGGCCTGCAGGTGGGACCACAAGACTTGGTCTCACCATGGAATATAAATGGAGGTGGCATATCACCTCCAAGCTCAGGCTTTCAAGAAGCTGTTGACTTTGACTTCTCCCTACTCTCTTCCCCACTCTGGCAGTTGGATGCAAAGGACTTTGATGCCCTGGGGGATGGTCTGGATACGGCAGGCAGGAGCTTTGGTTCCTAAATGACTCCATGGAGGAAAACCACCTTCTCATCAGTACCACGCATGGACTGTGGTTTTAAGCCTGTTCTGCATTCTGTTACAGTATGTGGAAGTACCCTAACTAGTATCTAATACTTCTGTGAGAAAAGGCAAAGAAGAGTTTTGAGATGGTAGCTGGTAGATTACAAGACCAGTTCTGGACTTACGAGGCCAAATCTCTAAATAAGTTCTCGAGATGTCTAGATCCAGTTGTTGGATATTTTCTTTAAAATAGGGGTCATGAACTGCTCTTTATTTCCTCAGCTTTGAGTCCTACTTATTATTATCAACACAGTCATTATCACCACCTCACGGCTAAACTTTGCATGCCAGAAATCGCTCTGATCAAGTTATATGTATTATCTCATTTAATCCTCCCAAGCACATTTTATACTTGAAGAAGCCAAAGCACAAAGAAGTTTATGGAATCTGCCAAAGGTAATATATCAGAAAGTGGGGCAACTGGGATTCAAACCCAGGCAGCTTGTTCTAAAGCCCACGTTTTTATCGACTGAAGTGTATAGTCTCCAACTTCAAAGAACTCTCACAGGTTTCAGGACTTTGTGAAAAGTCCTATTCAACATCTTTTCTATGCACATCATTATGTGGCTGTATAATTCATGTTTCCCTAGATCACGTGTAGTAAACATACACATTAAAGATACAGTGGTAAACAATGAGTTTTGTTCTATTTAATTCAGGAAACTTATGCTTCCAAATGGCCATTATATTCCTCTCTCCTGTCTGGTTGCATCTGTTCTGACCACAGCTTGAGTCTCTGCATTAGATTTGATTCTGGCCTCACTTCTACACCAATCCCACCCCCACCCAAACTTCCATCAGTGCCTCTGCACCAACACCAAGCTTGTATATCATGGCACTCTCCTTTCTACGTGGTGAACTTCCCCATGGCAACATGCAGCCCCTGTGCCCTCTCATGGCACACATTTATTGTAAGTATCAGTGACTGGGACCAGCCATGAACTTCAGCATGCTCAACTATTGCTTCTCAGGGAAAGCTATTCCAGGTTTCATGGAAATAGAATCCCCAACAGCATCCCCTCCCGAATCAGTACATCTGAAAAATAAAGAATATTTTGGTCAAACTGAATTCAAAGAAGCTACATAGCTAAAGTTCTTGGTCTGAAACTGTGGCTATGATTTTAACCTTAAAGTTAGGAAACCCTGTGCTCTGCTCTTTCTTTTGTCATTATATCATGCTAATCTTCCATGTATCAACATTGTCTTTCTAGTTTTTATTCTAATAGTCTCACAAGACTACATTACAGTTAGAAAATAATATAGTTATTCTTTTCTTGATGAACATTTAGGATTTTTTTTTGCTGTAAACTCAGTTTATTTTCACTAAGGAAAGAAATCACTACCACGGTATCTTCAAAAAGACAAACTATTGAAATATAATAATCCTGGCTCTCTAGAAAAAAAAACTACCTTTATGAAGTAATAATTTCCTACACGATGTCAGAATACCAGCAAGTGGCTTCTGGCCCAGATACTCTAGCTGAGTCTATAAAACTATGTGTGGTGAATTAAACATTACCTATTCGTTAATAATAAACTTATGAACCAGATTTTTCAAACTCTGCTCACTTGGGAATTCTGGGCCCTCTGAAAAGGCCAATAATTGTGGAAACTGCTTAGTAATTCAAGAATTCCTAGAATTTTCAGCGTACTATGATATTCGATTACTAACCTTAACTTTGGCAAAGAAGGTAATGATGATTTTTGTACTCCGTTGCTATTACCATTCCACAGAGGTGTTTATGTCGAATGATGGAGAACCAATGGTGACAGGAGTCACTGAGTGCAAAGAAGCATGGCCCCTGGGTCCAAGGCTGGAGTCTGAAGGCCTTAGGTGACTGCAGAGAAGGGAGAAGACACTGCATCTTCATGGACCACATTTTGAAAATAGTGCAGCAGAGATCCAAAAGTCATAGCTAGAAAAGCAAGGCTGAGGGCAAAGTCCAATGTGAAAGGCAAGGGTGAAGATGGAAGAACCTGTGATGGGGGAAGAATTCCAAAGGATTGAAAGTTAGGGCATAATGTTTACAGCAAGTATAAGAAATAGTGTTGCTGCTGCTTAAAAGGGTGATGGCCTGGCACTCTACTAACAAGTATAATTACAGGACAATGATAATCTATTTACATAATAATAACATAAAGGTGATAGGAGATCTGAAAATGTTTTCAAATGATCAAAAATAAAATGTTTCATCAACTCTAAGATGCTATCTTGTGTAAAATGTATCAGAATGTTAGAGGGTTAAAATGTGGATGAGGTGCAACTTAGACTCTAAGAAATATGATAAAGTGAATTCTCTTGGATGTAATTTATAATGCTGCTTATTTTATTATACCCTGATTCTTTGAAAATGTAAAAACGTGTAATACATTTGGCAGCTATGTATCATTCCACAGATTATTTAATAAATCTCTGGAGTTAAACCCACTACATAATAATCTCTAAAGATGGAAAATTAAATGGTCACATAGACCACATTTTCCTAAAATGACATTGTTCTATAGTCCCTAAAAATATCATGTATATTGTTATCTTAGTCAGGATAGGCTAGACCACAGTGACCATGAATTGACTCTCAACTGTCAGTAGCATAACCCAATAAAGATTTCCTTTGAGCTCACATCGGTCAGATGCTTATCAGGAAACCTTCCTCTGTCTTGGAGCTACACCACCTGCAGCACAGAGCCTCGCCGGCTACCGCAGCAGGGAAGTGATGGAGCAGGCAGACTGAGGCGTAAGCAGCCTTAGCCTGAATCTGTGTCTATCCCTTCTGCTCATAGTCATTGGTGAAATCTTCAGCTAGGCCACTGAACTGCAAGGGAAGCTGGGGACTGGCAGGAATCAGAATGAGTACTTTTGAACACTGTCTCTGAGATAGGAATAGTTAATCAAAAGGCTTTATTTGGACAGAAATCCTTCTAAACACCATGCACGTTTTCTTGGAAGCGATCAATCTGTGAAGAAGTCAACTGTTTCTGTAATTGACAACTATGCTTCAATGTTTGCCCACCTTGATGTATCTTTTGGGAAATAAGTAGCATCTTCTAGCTTAATGTTTATAAATGGCATACTTCTCTGTAAAATATCAAATACAATTTATTTACAATAATTTAACTGGACATAAAAATTACTTTTAAAGTATTGGGGACAAAGTATTTAGAACTGTACAGCAATGGCTATGCACAAGCTCACTGTTAGATCTCAAGCTTTAAAAATTTAAGCATAAAGCACACCGAACGATGGTAACTATGGCCAGCCACTGCATCCACAGGCCCAGAGGGGGCCATCTGTGTGACCTGAAGTGAGTGGTATGGTGCAGGGTCATTTGAAAGAGCAAGGCAAGCCTCCCCCTGGAGATGTGGGACGGGGCAGCCCTAAGTGGAAACCTGGAAAAATATTTATTTTAATCTTGATTGAAAAACATTATCTGCCTTGCAACTGTAATTAAGGACTCTCAAGTGGGGAGCAATTGTGAAATAAAATTAGAGAGGATTTTTGTCTAAAACATTTTGTTTGAGATGAAGTGAAAATGAACTAATAAAAGAATTTAGCTGCAGGCCTGAAAATGTGAGTTAGCATAGAAATAAATGAAAAAGGAAACACAGGCCGCAGTGTGTTGGAACAAGGCCAGGAAAATGGAGATTTTCACAGGAGAGAACTATTAGAAATTCTGAGGCTTCACCACAAGAAGAGCAGGAGGGTAGGAAGCTTCCCCACTCCTAAATTGCTTCAACTACTTTTCATTACACTCTCTCGAGTCTGGTTATAAAGTGACGTTACTAATTTTTAACAAACACGCCAAAATTTATGCACCCAAATGAATGTTGTTTCAGTTGGAGTGGTCATCTTGAGAGGCTGTGGGTTATGATATTATCATTGTCCAAATATTTTGGGGAACTCCTCTTTTGGAATTACCTTCAAAGTCAGCATCACATTCTTTTGAGTTGTGACAAATCAGTCTCCTAAAAGGAAGAATCTGATATAAAGCCATCAAATGTCATTTGAAGTTAAGTTTATTGCCTAAGGCAAATTATTGAGCTAGTTAATACCACTTCAAATTTTGAGATATGTGTAAGGACATTTAACTTGAATAGTGAATATGATATTACTTTGCCCTACACAGTTCTGAAAGATACTTTGCTAAACTGTCATAAGCACTGTGATACACATGTGTTTATGAACTAGTAGTCTAATTTTTGCTGGAAGGATTCTAAAATTGAGATTGCTAAATAAAAGTATATGGTGTTTTAAATTGTAATAGTCATTGCTAGATTAATCTCTAAAAAGGTCTGAGCAACTCATATTCTCAGGGGCTATTTAGAGGGCCCACTTCACTAGTGTTGGATAGTGTTACCTTTTTTTAAAATTTATGCTTATTTGATAGGTGAAAAATTCCACCTAATTTTTGTAGACTTTGCATTTTCTTGACTCACTAGTGAGGAAGAAAATTTTGATTGTCCATTTTCTTCTATTTGCAACTTGTCTTTTTTTTTTTGGTAGCCATTTGTGTATTAGGAATGTAACTTGTTTTCTGTCTTTTCATGGCATTCTAATTGTTTATATTTTCCTCAACTCATTGTTTTGTTTAAGGTATGTATTTAAATACATACACACACACACACACACACACACACGCACACACGTTCATTTATTCTGTCTAGAAGTCCAATGTGCTATCCATTGCAGCACAATATATTTTCCTCAACTCATTGTTTTGTTTAAGGTATGTATTTAAATACATACACACACACACGTGCGCACACACACACACACACACACGCACACACACGTTCATTTATTCTGTCTAGAAGTCCAATGTGCTATCCATTGCAGCACAAAGCCATGTCACATTCATTTTTTCTAACATAGTTAAATTAACTGTATTTTCTTTCTAAGCTTCCTATTTACCTTAAGGTCTCTCCTTTGACCAAAATTGTACTATGTATATATATTTTTTAATTTAATTTCTATGTTTTGTTCATATTAAAATTTTATTAAAGACAGGTTTAAGGAGAAATGCTTAGAAGATAATCAGCCATTGAAAATCCAGTAGTTTCTACTACATCTTTATGTCATTTCACCCTTGCAGATCATTCCTTTTTCATCAAAATATCTCTCCAAAGTGTTTCCATTAACCTATTTGGAAATAGTAAACCACTTTTAACATAGTGAATACTAAATTGTCTTGAGTTTCTTCCAATTATTTAAAATAAATTTACTTCAACAAGCACTCAGTGGCTATTGTTGTCTACAGTGTATCAAAATTGGGGGAAAACATTGGCTGAGATACAGATAGGGGTATTATGTGACAGGGAGTTTCCCACAGGGAACTTCTAAACTCCATAGACGTTATTCCTTAGACCAAAACTCTACAGAGTTTACAGAGTTAAGTTTTATATTAAGGGACCAATTTTTCATACACTAGTCATCATTTAAAATGTGTGTGGGGGGTGGTTCTTCTTTTTTATTTTTTATTTTATTTTATTTTATTTTTTGTCCTCTTGTGAAAACAAAACAAAACAAAACAAAATCCACTGATCGCTTCCTCCCCTTCCCCACTCAAACCCCGGTCGGTCGTCTGCGGTTTAGAGGAAGGAAGTGTTTAGGGAGAAATCAGTTTCCTAACAAAACAAAACAAAACAAAATCCACTGATCGCTTCCTCCCCTTCCCCACTCAAACCCCGGTCGTCTGCGGTTTAGAGGAAGGAAGTGTTTAGGGAGAAATCAGTTTCCTAAAGTTTTTACAACCAAAAGACTTAGGGAATTGGATTTTTCTTTTGCTAGAATAACAACTGCAAACGGATATTTATATAAAGAGTTAGGTCAAACCTAAGAACTTAAGAGTTTATTTTTAGATTTCTTCTTGGCCAAGGGGGAAATATGGTAAATGAACCTTATGTTCTTAAATGGGCATGCAGTTGAACTCAAAAATATTTCAGAAATCTGACAGAAGGCACGTAAGAACTTCAGCTTCCGTAGGCATTATTGCAAGCTCCCAAACAATAACAGCATTACTGAGTTTTTTCTTCCTTTTTCTTTTTCAAATTTACTTTCAGTTTTAGTACTCATGGTCTCTATATTTTTGAAAATAACAAAACAAAAAGAGTAATTATGTAAACATAGGAGATACAAATAGAAAGTCCAGTGACTTCAGCTGAGCAGCTGTTAGAATTGTGCTCTCCAGTGTGAAAGCCACTAGCCCTATGTGGCTATTGAACACTTGAAGTGTGGCTAGTCCAATTTAAGACGTGCAGAAGTGTTAAAACAGACTAGATTCAAAAATGAAGTAGGAAAACAGAATATAAAATCTAGTTAAAAATTTTATATCAATTACATATTGAAATATAATACTTTAGACATAATTGGTGAAATAAAATACATTATTACATTTAATTGCACCTGTTTCCTTTCTCTTTTTTAAATGTGACTACAAGAAAATTTGCAATTTCATATGTGGATCACAAAATCTTTCTACTGTACAGCAGTGTTGTGGAGTGTTGGAATTAAGAGCTGTTCTCTGAAGTAAACCTATATGGATTCAAAGCCCGGCTACCAATAACACCAGCTGGGTGGCCTGGGGCAAGTTATGTAGGCAATCTGTGCTTCAAGTTTCTTATGTGTAAATTGTAAATGAGAAAATTTTCCCTATTCCTAGAGCTATTTGAGCACTGTTGTACAGAGCCCAGCACATAGCAAAAGTTCCCTAGGAATTGGTTCTGTTTTCTTTACTTCAGAATCCAGAAGAGCAAGAGTATTTTTCTGCATGAGAGCAGCTCTCAAAAGAAAAAGGAAAAAAAAAGTTAAAATCAGGAATTTGCTGAAGTGATGCTTTCCCTACCCTTCTCCCTTACCCTATTGCAGCCAATTTATTGCATTGAAAAGAAATCAAACCATCCTTCTAAAATGGAATGTTTTCAAGATTTGTAGATTTCCTATTAGGTATTTTTTACCCTCCATAGCTGGGACCAGGTCTCTGAGGAGGCCAAGGCAATTAGACAAAACTGCAGATTGGTTTTCTATTGGTACATTTCATAAAGAATAAATGGACGTGGTACTGGATCTGACTAAGAAACAATAAGAGAATGTACCTGATGCCCCTGACATCACAGGAGCTAGTCTGAAAATAATAATAATTCTGTTGAGCTTTTGTTACCTACTGAAGATTACTCCTGAGTGCTTTACACGCTTTGTTTCATTTAAGTTCACAACAATTCATTAAAACAGTTATCATTATTTTCTTCTTTTTATGGTGAAATGTTATCTCAAAGAGGTTAAGTAATCACCAGAAGCCACATAGTCAGTGACAGGACAGGAATTAGGTCTAATCCAGGTCTGGACATATATCACTAGGGATTCTTATTTCTCAGACAACTATCAATAGGTCTGCATAGCACAGATTACAGTCCTGCAGAGTGAAGGAAATGCTCTCATCCTATAGCAAGGATGCTACCTAAGTGAAAAAGAAATAGTTATTAGGATCATCACATTGTTTCTGATAGAACATGGCTTCAGAAATTAAGTTGTTTTCATAATTTCTTGTAGTTCACTCAGTGTGATGCTTTTGAGATAAAGTCCACATTTCATTTATCTCTAATTTCATAGTATGCAGTACAAACAAAACTGAGCACACAGTTATTGCTTATTTAATGATTGCTGAATGAATAAGCATATGAGTATGTGTGTCACTAGCCTTTCCCAAACAGGACATATCATCTGAACCATGGAGCACAAAAATGTTTTGAGTGATTATTTGGTCAGTTTTCCCAAGTACGTAAATAGCAAATATCATCCTAGATCCACAGGAGAGAAGTTAATTCATTACATACAATGGATGCCTTAAAACAAGAGGGTTTAATTCCCTCTTAGAATCCTATACAGAACCATACTTAGACTAATCCATGGTCTTTGAGGGCTACTTTGACTTTAGTCAGAGATGGCAAACTGCAGCCTGGGCCAAATCTTGCTCATACCCAGTTTTTATAAATCGTCTGAGCAAAGAAAGCTTTTACATTTTTAAAGGTTTATTTTTTAAAAAATACAAAGAAGAATATGCAACAGAGACCATACATGGCCTCAGTGACTAAACTACTTACCCTCTGACTCTTTACAGAAAAAGTTTGACCTCTGCTTTAGGTCATAGTAGCTATATATCCAGGTGAAGTGGCATTAACCTACCTGATAATGTTTGAGGAGCCCTCTAAGATCTATGGTTCCTAAATTCTTTCCTAACAAGCTCTCTTTAGATGTAATAATCTCACTTGTTTTCATTTGTACATTGGGCATCAAAATGACAGCCTGACAACCTTTGTTCCCCACCAAAGGCCCCTCTCAAGTGGCATGGCATAGGAAGTGTTACCCTAGACTTAGAGTGAAATGAGTTCCAATTTCAGCTTTATTAAGTGTTGCTTATTAGGTGAGAAAGTTGGGCATGTCAGAGTTTATTTCCTCATTCACTGGTCATTTGTCCAGCAGACTCCTATCAATAATGCATCTCAGTACACACCAAGTGTATTGGTTAACTATTGCTGTGTAACAAATGACCCCAAAATGTAGTTGTTTAAAAAAAACAACATTTATTATCTCACAATTTTGTGGCTCAGGAATCCGGGCATGGCTTAGCTTAGTCATCTAGTTTACAGTCTTTCCCAGGATATAATCAAAGTGTCAGCTGAGTCTGCAGTCATCGAAAGGCTGAACTGCAATAAGATCTGATTCCAAGCTCACTCACCAGTTGTTAGAAGGCTTCAGATCCTTGGCAGCTGTTGGATCTGCCACATGAGCCTTCCATAGGGTAACTCACAATATCCCAGCTGGTTTTATCAAACTGAGCAAGAGAAAGCAAAAGAATGCCCACAAGACAGATGTCACAGCCTTTTGTAAACTAATTTCATAAGTGATATCCCATCACCTTTGTTGTATTCTAGTCATTAGAAACAAATTACTAAGTCCAGCCCACTCTCAAGAAAAGGAGATTACACAAGGATACGAATATCAGGAGGTGGAAATCATTGGGAGACACATTAGAAGGCTGCTTGCTTCACTGTGATTGTCATGGGGTAGGGAATACATAGGGAAAAACAGACTGCCATGGTAGGAACAGAGAAAATGTAAAACCCATCTGGAGCATAACAACATCCCAAGAAGGACACGTGTTGAATGTCACAGATCTGCAATAAAACAGAAGTGAACACATTCCCTCATTCTGTGACTTACAAACTAGATATCCTCAAAAAAGCTATTTGATGTCTCTGGATCTCTGTTCAACCATAAAATGGAGATAATAAAGCCTACCTGGCAGAGTAGATGTAAAGATTAAGTTAGATATCATATAGAAAGCACCCAGCACAGTACCTGGCATATGGTATATGGTCAATAACAATTGTTATTATTTTCCTTCTTATATAATAATCTATCAAACTAGGAGTCAATAATTTAAAATTACATAGCTCTTCACAAAGACAATGACGTCCAGGGATGATGTGTTAGTTAAAACAGTTTACGATAAAAACAATATTTTACATTAGCTTAGCACTTCGCACTTAAAGCGTTTTCACAAGCATTACCTTACTTGATCCTCACAAGCTGTGTGAGGGCAGTTTTGCACTCATCTAGACTCATATTTATAAAATAGGAAAACTAAGAACTTTAAAGTTTAAATGAATTATCCAGGATTACACAATAAATCAGGATGAGGATCTCTGAGAAGATATGGAAGGGATCAGGGGTGCCTGGTGGTGGTAGGATCTACAACATGCTGAAACCAGAAGTGCCAGTGAGGCAAGGGCTGCATGGTCAAGAATCCAGAGGGTTCTACATCCCAAAGGATGGAGCAAACCCATGAGTGAACAGCCAGGAAAGCAAGTGGCAGTGAGAGCTTGCCCAAACCAGAACTCAGGGCAAATATGTTACGGGGGAAAAAGTGCACTCGGAGAATAACCACTTTGCAAATGCAGAAGAACAAGGCAGGGAAATTGCCAGCAAAGCTGGTTTTCAAAATTTTGACCAAGTCAATTTCTTTCATTAAATGTATTGAGAACAATAAAAAAATCAGACAAGCAGTCAGGAACCTGGCAATTATG
This sequence comes from Galeopterus variegatus, assembly GCF_000696425.1. Taxonomy (NCBI): domain Eukaryota; kingdom Metazoa; phylum Chordata; class Mammalia; order Dermoptera; family Cynocephalidae; genus Galeopterus; species Galeopterus variegatus. Next base: position 27,464 of record NW_007729853.1, read on the forward strand.
GGAGAACGTATGAAGCCGGTGTAGGTGAGCGAGGAAGAGATTGGGAATGGCACTGACAATCAAGGTCATGCTGCACCAAGACTTTGAATTAAGTAAATACAGCAACAATATCCTCATGTTGTATTTGTAATTTAATGGTTCACCTCCCCACGTTCATCTGCTCCCATGTGCATAATAGAGTGAATCATATAACAGCCCCAACCTGGGGACTTTGTGGGCATTATATACAACACTCAAGATACATTTTGACAGGAGATATCATAGCTCTACAAGCTGTGCAGTCTAGAAAGTGTTTTCATGGAATTGTTATCCACCAATTGTCCTTTAAAAATAAGATACTGCCAATCTATATGCTGAAACACAAACTTATTCTATCTTTAGGGGCTTGACCTCAGCAATATGCCAACTTGGTAGAATACCTTTGCAATCCTTTATAAAATATTAAAATATATTTTATATATTTAAAAACATTGAAAGTAACCAATTTCTTCTCTGTGAGATATATACACTATAATGTGATTTAATGCCATAACCTAAGTTACATGAGAAAAAAAATATGTAGTTCTCTTAGGGTATAAGAACAAGAAAAATGAGTAAGACTGTGTTTTTCTCAAAGCCTTTGTGAAAGTGAGATGGTACATAAACACACAAATACACGCACACACGCTTTTTATTTTAAGGTGCAGTAACTGCTCCTAAATTGCCCTGAATCTAGAGAAGAAACTTGTAAATTACCATCTCAATAATGAATGTAAATGTGTTAGAGGTGAGGGGGCCTAGAGGAATTAAGAACAAAGGGGACTTCTGAACATAGGAAAGATTCAAGTAGAGTTTTGAGAGACTAGCAAAGGTTAAGGAAGGAGCTGGGACATAGCAATCAGCTCCATGGCTGAGGCCCTAGTGTGTGCAAAAGGGCATTGTCTTAGACCATTGGGGATGATGTAACACAATACCATAAACTGAGTAGCTTATAAACAACAGAAATGTATTTCTCACAATTTTGGATGCTGGGAAGTCCAAGAGCAAGGCACTGGCAAATTCAGTGTGTCGTGAAGGCTCACTTTCTGGTTCATAGATGGTGCCATCTTGCTGTGACCTCATATGGTGGAAGGGGCAGACAAGCTCCCTCAGGCCTCTTTTATAAGGGCACTAATCCTATTCATGAGACCCTACCCTCATGACCTAATCATCTCCCAAAGAGCCCAACTCTTCATAGCATCACCTCAGGGTTTAGTATTTCAACATATGAATGGGGGGGGGCGGGCACAAACACTCAGACCAGAGCAGACATTAACATATTGGTCTGGAGAGGTTAAATGAAGCCTTGAGGAACTAAGGAGTCAGGATTCTTTCCTGATGGCAACCTAGTTCCATACAGACTAATTTTAAGTAAGGAAATGACAAGCTCAGATTTGTATTTTAGAAATATCACATGGAGTCAGATACAAGGATGGAATAACAGTGGAAAAGATTTTCAGCAAAATAATTTATTCCCAGAGAAGGTTTTGAGGAAAGGCTATATCTAATCCAAACAATCTAATTTTATGCACATTTTCCCACTGTTTGCTTTATACCTGATTCTATTTTTAACCCATTGTTAGTGATTCCCATTACAGGCACATCTATTTTAAACTAGAAACTACTTTAATTGGTACCTTGGATTATAAATTCTTTTCAGAATGTGGAATATTGTGATTAACTTCACTTATTCACTAACTTCCAAAAGACACACTGCAACTGGGTTTGACGATCACTGTACGTTTTGGTCATTTATAGTTGAATCTATGTTCTATTTCAGATGACTGAAAAATAGTGTGTCTTTATGGAAATAATGAGCTATGGAAGAACTTTTTACCATTTGTTAGTGGCATCTGCCAGTTTGCTTGGCAGTGCATGACAATAAATATCTTTGTTGCGTTCTGGAAATGACAAATTTAAATATGACTTCACTTTAAAATGCATTTAGAAGTGAATGAGGTACATATACATATCACAGGTACAATAAAGCCTAAAAGAATTTCACCTGACTATTACACAGCTGTTTGGACTTCTTTACTAGTTAGAAAGAAAAGGTATGGAAATTACCAAATGACCCATGGCAGACAACTGACACTCGTAAAGTTTAATATGTAATTCTATGGCATTATGGGATGGAGTGGTTGGTTTTGTGTGTATAGAGGGAGAAATAGTGGCACTGTGTCCAGAAAAAATCAAAAACTATCATGGACCCATGACTTAAGCCACAATGATTCTAAATTCTTGTTTTTCCTCCAATTTTTTTTTTAATTTCCAGAACTAAATACCAATTATTGAGAGTTGATGCTGTGTAGTAATTATTAGTGCTGTTCACTAAAAATGTTGGGTTCTCTTCTCAAGCATTTGATAAGGCTGTAGTTTCCTGTCTCCTTTAAGTTAAAAGCACCCATTTGAGTCATTTTGATCAATGAACTATTTTAAAAAGTAAGGTGTCATAACTAATAAAAGGTTTTAAGAGGCAATGCTGTCTTATCCCTCTGGCATAGCCCATGGACATGCTCAAGATGGTGGCTCTCCATCAGTCGGGGTCCCTGAATGACTACCAAAGACTCATTGTAGACCTGGCTGTACATGTAGCATAAGCAAGAAACAAATGTGTATTCTTATCGCAACAAAATGCCTGTCTTGAGTAACACAGAAACAGTACCCAGACACGAGTGCTACCATAGCAAGTAAGCCTAGAATATATAGCAGTGGCTAAGGGCTGGGCAGTGGACATCAAGCGAACTACCACTGGAGACTAGAATGATGGTGATCTGTGTAATGTAGTAGCAAAACACTTGGTAAAACTCGTGCCTGTGATAACATGGAAAGCAGAAAATGTAGCTCTAGAGAAAAAAGATTGGAAAATAGTGTTAGTTATACCTGTTGATTACAATTGGCTATATTTGACATGGCACCACAGGAAGAGATGATCTCAGAAACAATCAGGTAGTTTGCAAACATCAATAAAAGAAAATAGGAAGTGTCCAGAAATTTGGGAACCTGCAGAACTATTAGAGAAAGTAACTTTATCTCTCCAACAGATAAAAGATCAAACCGAAAGCTCTGAGGCAAAGGCTAACTGGAATACTGCCTGTGACAAGGGTCATATCAAGTGTGTTATGGGCTGAACTGTGACTCCCCTCAAAATTCAGATGTTGAAGTCCCGACCTCATACCTCAGAATGTAACACTATTTGGAGATATGGCCTTTAAAAGGGTGATTAAGTTAAAATGAAGCTATTAGAGTGGGGCCCTAATCCAACATGACTAGCCTACTTATAAGAAGAGAGAGAGAAACAGCAGGTGTGAGGATTAACTTTATGTGCCAACTTGAGTGGGCCACAGGATGACCAGATTGAACATTGTTTCTGGGTGTATCTGTAAGGGTGGTTTGGGGTGGATTAGCCCTTGAATTGATGCAAAGTCGATTGTCCTGCCCAATGTGGTAGGACATAATCCAATCTGTTGAAGGCCTGAATAGAACTAAAGGCAGAGGAAGGAAGAATTCACCCCTTTTTTCCTGCCTCACTGCTTGAGTTGGGACATCTCATCTCATTTTCTGCCCTGGGACTGGGATTTACATCATCAGCTCCCTTGATTCTCAGGCCATTGGACTCAGACTGAATTACACCACCAGCTTTCCTGGGTCTCCAGCCTGCAGATGGCAGATCATGGGATTTCTCTGCTTCCATAATCAAGTGAGTCAACTCCCCACAATACAGAGAGAGAGAGAGAGAGAGATCCTATTGATTCTGTTTCTCTGGAGAACCCTAATACTCATACGCCAAAGACACATTAACAAAGAAAAGCATGTGAGGACACAGCAAGAAGGTAGCCATCTGCAAGCCAGGGAGAGAGGCCACAAGAGAAACCAAACCTTCTGACACCTCAGTCTTGAACTTCAAGCCTCCAGAACTGTGAGAAAATAAATTTCTGTTGTCTGAACCATCCAGTCTGAGGTATGTTATGGCAGCCCTAAAAAACTGATACAAAGGAATGGCCATCACACCACTGAATAAAATGTTTCAGCAAAAACTAGCAAATGTTTTCAATTTGACCAGATATTGCAAAGCTCAAATTTCTCACAATTAAGTCAAGTGGAAGAGAGAGGCATAGGAACAAAAAAGCACAGAAATATAACAAATCTAGGAAATATGTCAAGACAAGGACTTTGGGTGGCTACTGATACCTGTAACTGTTTGAATCAAATAGATAACAAGTGTATTAGTTTGGAAGGAAACAAATGGCACATGCAAATTATCTAACTGAAGGGAATGTAATAAAGAGGCAGTTTACAGAAGCGTGTCAGAGTTAAGGTACCAATTAGTAATGATGAGGTAATTAGGAACTAGCAACCACAGGAAACTTTATCACTCCTAGGCCTAAAGGACAAAGGGACAGCTCTATGTGTCAGGATCCTGGCGAGTTCTGGAGCCATGGAAGAAAGGCCTCCAAACAGGAGCTGGGACCATGGAGCAAGGCAGCCACTGGAAGGATTGTGACAAGGTTGGGGATGGGAGCTTCAGGGTAGGGATAAATACTCTAGCCACTCTCTCTTACATGCTGTCCTTCAACTTCCTACCTGTGCCATGCATTCATCAAACCAACAGATATCCAGAGGGTAAGGAAGCCAGGATAACACAGCTTCTAGGGTGCAGAATAAGGCAGAAAAGGGAATTTTTTTTTTCCTTTTTTAATAATATTATTGTTACTTATAATCAAGTTTCTCTTGATTATAAATATAAATTAACTGGATAATATGGTGAACTAATTTTTTTAAAGTGTGTGATAATGTATCATTCTTCTAAGATATTAATTTTAAATAATGACCTATTACGGTTATATATTGTTGTGTGTTGATCAAAGCTTTCCATGAATGTTAAATATATCTTCTTTTTTTTTTTTCCTTTTTGTCTTTTTTACTGACCGGTAATGGGATCGCAACCCTCAGTGTCACGCCCGTACCGGGGACCAGCAACGGGATCGCAATCCTCAGTGTTGCACCCGCACTGTGCTCAGCCAGTGAGCGGGAACCGGTCTCCACATGGGATCCGAACCCTTGGTGGGAGCACCGCCACGCTCCCAAGCGGCGCACTCTCCAGTGCGCCACCGGGCCAGCCCGCCACGCTCCCAAGCGGGCGCACTCTCCAGTGCGCCACCGGGCCGGCCCCAGAAAAGGGAATATTTTTGATGGGGCCAACAGAGAATAACCAAGACAGAAACTTTCTAAATCTTTATGAAAGACATACTAGCAAGGATACAAACTTTGACTGCAGAAGTGACTATTTGAGACTTAAAATGACTCTGGGGCTCCCAGTCTGCTGTAGATAAAAAGTAGGAAAGCTACTCATCACTCCCTAATTGAAGAATTTGGGCCTAATCAAGCAATATTTCCCATCATCTAGAGACTGTCACTTCTGCCAAGCAGATTCTTATAATTTCTATGGATCCATGATTTCCTTGTGTCTCCCTTTCTTCTCCTTTCTGAATGGGAGTGTTTATTGCAGTTATAGTGTTCTTGCTTTACCATTGTATATAGGGGGTATAAGGGGCAGATAACTTGTCTTTATAATTCATAGATCTCTGGATCATAAGAAACCGCCATGGACCTGCATGATACTGTAACTGGATGGCACTTCACTGTTTTCAACCTCAAGTGGTGGGAGGGACAAATAATAGAGGAAGCCTTTCAAATGACAGGCAGGACCAGATTGTACAAGGTCTTGTAAGTGAGGGTAAAGAGTCTGGGATTTATTCTAAACACAACAGGACGCTACTAGAGAATTTTTAGCACAGGAGTGATGTAGTCTTATTAAATTGTAAAAAGCTCATCCTAACTGACGAGTGGAGAACGAATTAAAAGGGGGAAGTATGGAAGCTGCTGGCTGATTGGAAATGCACTGCAGCTGCCCAGCAGAGAGGTCCTGGTGGTGGAGAGAGGGCTGATTCAGGATGTTTCACGGTGGGTGTGACACATCTTACAGATAAACTGGATCAAGACTAACTCTAAGATTTTGGCTTCAGCACCTGGGTGGAGGTTGGTGCCATTGAACTAAGCTGGGCTAAATGTCAGCTAAGATGCTTCGATAACATTTGCATTTAATAGTGGCCTTTAATGCCTTAACTCAGGACCATGAGTACTTGGGGAATCACAGAAGTAGTGGGGAAAATATTTCTGAGATGCTGTTGGGAGACTACCTCTTAAAAAAGAAAGAAAGAGAGAGAGAGAGAGGAAGAGAAAAAGGAGGGAAGAAAGGAAGGAAGAAAGGGAGGGAGGAAGGAAGGACAAAAGGAAGGAAAGAAGGAAGGAAGGAAGGAAGGAACGAAGGAAGGAAGGAAGGAAGAAGGGGAGAGGAAAGGAGGGAGGGAGGGCGGGAGGAGAGAAGGAAGGAAGGGAAAAGAAGGGTAAGAGAAGGGGAGGGGAGGAGAGGGGAAAGGAGGGGAGGGAAGAGAAATCCTGATTTCCCTTTAATGCTCAATCCAAATATGGCTTACATGACCCTTACCTTGATATCTTTGGAGCATCTCTTTGACAGAGCCTGAACATCTAAACATAATTTTACAGTAGGAAATAGATGTAGGGAATAACATGAAACTAGATATTCTAGTTTAACAAAACATAACTTTTTCTTAACTTGCTGTCCACCACAGGATCCCTTTTAAATTCCTAGTCTGTCCCCAAGAGGTGGGGATAGTGGGATGGTGGAAGTTACTGTCATCTCAACACATCCACTACCCAAACACCCAGGCCAAGCCCTTTGCTCTCATCTAGCCTAGTGCCCAAACAGTCCCTCTTTTTCTTGCACAAGGCTTCCCCTTTCCCTACCCAGAGGACTTTGGTGTCTGCCTCTTGAAGTTCAAAAGAATCCCAAGAGCTACAGATGCACTCGCTAAGACAGGAAGGGATGGGGTCCTTTCCTTCCTTTCAGCATCTCAAATCATTATGTCAAAGTCTTTCTCTTTATAGATATCTACTGGCTAGGAGCTCAGTCTCTGGGGAGAGATCACCAGTTTTCAAATCTTAGCCCTGCTGCTTACTAGATGAGTGAACTTAAGCATTTATATAAACTTTCTGAGTCTCAGTTCTTCATATGAAGATCAGGATTCACAATTGTACTAACTTCACAGGGATGTTGTGATGATTAAATGAGATTACATATGTAAAATGCTAACCCCAGTGCTGGGTACTTAGAAAATTCGCATTATACATTAGCTATTTCTATTATTATTATTATTGTTATCACCACAACCACCACCACCATCACTTTCTGAGTCTCAGTTCTTCATATGAAGATCAGGATTCACAATTGTACTAACTTCACAGGGTTGTTGTGATGATTAAATGAGATTACATATGTAAAATGCTAACCCCAGTGCTGGGTACTTAGAAAATTCTCATTATACATTAGCTATTTCTATTATTATTATTATTGTTATCACCACAACCACCACCACCATCATCATCATTGTCATGCCAGTCCTTATTAAAACCAAAACACACTGTAGTGTTTGCAAATTTTTATTATGTCAACTCAGAAATAGAGTACTTTAGTAAAATTTCTGATGATCATTAATCAATTAATAAAAAAGTATCTTCCCGTATTTCCTCTGTTAATCTAAAAATATATCCTTTTCTTATATACTAAAAATAAAAATTAAATCCATGATTTCTAAAGAAATGCATTTTAAATGTTTAAGGTGCCCACTTGATATTAACTCTATTGTTTGTTGGTATAAAGTTTCCCTAGTGCTCAGCTAACACTATGCCTTCAGCATTATTATAACTAAGAGTTGCCTCTTTCATAGTTGCCACCATGTAAAATCAAATGAACACTCTTCTGTTATAAGTTCACTATAGAGTAATTGTTTGTAGATTGCTCTTAATAACAGTGCTGTTTTGTTCTGAACCTATGATTCATGAACAAGTGTGAAAATGAAAAGGCAGAAGATGAACTGTAAATCTTGGTGCTAGGAGAGAGAACCACACTGTTCAAACAGATAGACCCCAGACATCTCAGAATTGTGATCTTCTGGATCCTAACCATTATTCTCAGCAGCAGGAAGAATTAAAAATAGTTGGATTTCTACGATGGATAAAGAGGTAGTTTACACAACATCTTTCTATTCGGATCAAAAATAGAAATACAGATAAAAATAAAAAAACCATCAAATAGTAAAGATTGCATTGAGCCAATACAGCCACTTCAGAGTTCAGCCGTATTTGCAATAAGGCCCATCAGGGGACTCAGTCATTCTAAAATAGCCCTTCATTTACTCATTTTTCTCCTTAAAAGACAGAAAATGAAACAAAACAGAGAAGACAAGTTATATAATCTACACATTGGAAGCCTAACCATTTTTATTTCTTATTGCAGTTCGAAGTGGAAAGGAACACTAAGTCCTAGAACATGGTAATTCATCTCCTGTTTCTTTGTCCGCAGCTACAAGTGGGAGATAGTTCAGAGCCATTGCCAATCAGAAAATACAACAAAGCAGTATTAGCTTCTCATTTGTTTACTGGCAGATCACAGGCCACTTCCCTGCGATTCTCAGACATCCTGTTAGGTCTTACAGGCTCCATCCAGGCATAGAATACTTCAGAAAAAGAAAGGGCATTTGAAAAGACTCCTGTTTTTGTTCTGTGAACATGTCATAGTTGAGTTAAGTTTTTAAAATATTCTCCACCCTTGTTTGTTTCTTAATGCGGTACCGAGATGTAATTTGTATGGAAGCCAAAACGAGAGACATGCTGAATATGTGAATACCAAGGAAGTGGTTTCCTTAGCAATAACAGGCATGTGAAAGTCAAAACTTCCTTTCCTTCTCATGTGACCTTTTTTCAAAGCAATTCAGATAGAGGACAATAGAATTGAATTCCAAGCACCCACAGTGTTCATGAATTGCTAAGCAATGATTCACCAAGCAGCCAAATTATTCTAGACTGCTTGAGCATTTTATTAGTGAAATTGCTTTGTTTTTAAAATTTCCTTCTCACTCTGCACATCAGTTTTCCTTGTTCCTACAGGCCACTTTTCCACCACACTAAGAAAACAGAGGTATACAGAGCATTCCTAAATAGTGATTAATTTAAGGAATTTAGAATATCAGAATGTTAGAAATGGAACATTGCATACAATATTCATAACTACTTCCTCCCTTTGGGTACACTAGATACTGGATACATATAGAAATGTTTGTTTGATAGTTAAAGTGCATTATTTACTCAAAATAAATAATATAATTTAATTTTGAAAGAACTCCAACTATATTTTAGAAACACTGAAGTTTTCATTCATTCCAATTATTGATTTAATTGACACACTCAACCTAAAAAACAAAAGCAAACAAAAAAAACTGACACATTAGGCTTACAAATTGCCAGTTCTACATAATTCTCAAAGTTAAATGGTGGTAACTTCTTTAACAATATATTAGCAAGCCTGGACTTTAAAGTGGCATGTTCTTTTGCCTTTAGTTAAATTTCAGTGTTCTTGAGGAACATAGACAACGCTCTCTAATAAATTCTTTATTTCTTTTTATAGTCTGTAAATTGCGAATCTCAAAATTGCTAACATTACTCAACTTCTCACCATCAAAATTCTGGGAAGTGATTCTGCAGTGAGTGTTGCATAGTAGTTGCTCAATATACATTAGCTTTTCTTCTTTCCTCTACCTGTATCTTCATTTTGATATCTTACAGCCAATTTATTCTGACCTGCTCCAAGTTTCATGGCTCTCCTGGATTCAGAAGTGAGCCAACACAGAGCCGTCATATTCCAGTGGGCCCCAACCATTATCTTACTTGCTAGTAAATACAGGGTGAATCCTAATAAAAATATAAGAATCTTCAGCGTGCTCGTGCTCTGACCACTTTCTACAGTGTTTGTGAGATTGCTTAACAAAGACAGTCTGAGCTGCCCAAGCAAGCAGGGTAATTTTCCATGCCCTCAGACAAAGACAGTAGAGATAGAACATTTGCAATGTTCTCATTTGCCCTGCACATACTGCACTCTGCCAGGGAGAGAGGTCAGGCTTTGGGGAGGTTATTTCTCAACCTGGACATGTGTCCCACAGTGTGTGTATACTGAGTACCCTTAGGGAAAGCTGTTTCTCATTTTTAGTGCCATCAATTTTATGAGCATCTCCTCCCTTTTCTAACCAAGGCTAGATCTGGAAGGTGGGCATTATTCCACACTGCTGATTTGACTAGTCCTGCTGCAGCTAGAGCCAAAGTCGCTAGGAAAGTACTTGATCATCTTTTGGAGGAGAATAGTCAGGATAAGACAGTGGGAAAATATTACAGAGTTATAAGTAATTGCTTGCCAAAATATTTTTAGTGTTTATTTTTGTTTGACTTAGCTGGTCAGAGAAACGTGACTCCAGGAGTTAGGAGTGACCTTAACTAAGTCGTTTTTTCTTCCAGGCATTAAAAAGTTGAATTAAATCACAGGTTTTCAAACTATGTTCCATGGAACTTTGGAGTTCTGTTATGCTGGGGGCAGGGGCAGTTGATAAAAGAGACACCTAGCAGGTGGGATTCTAGGCATCTGGGCTCAGAGACAGTTGGCTTTTATCTGTTTTTATATACTGATTGAATTTGTTTAAAGTGTCCTTTGGTGAAAAAGAAAAAAAAAGAAAATTAAAGATATAGCCTACATGTTTAATTTTTAATTTTCTTTGAGACTTGTCATTCTAGAACTGTACAAGTACATACTTATAGATTGTAATTCATATAAGAACAGGTTTAGCAAATACAAAACAACAAAAACATGAACAATAAACTCTGTTTCATGGCCAAAGACTATTCTAATCTTAGCCAAAACCTCATAAATGTCTATTTTTGTCCAGGGGTATTGAGAAACATATTATAGATTATTCAAGGTAAATAGGCAGCAATTAGTAGAAGGAAACAACAAAAAAAGACAGCACAAGCATGAGGTTAACATGCTTGTAAAGCAGTATAGTTCTCCCTCTAACTCAAGGGAAACAGTCCCTAATATTAGCAATGCATTTTGGGCTATCTTGTGAACACTTACTTATTTTAGTAATTTCTTTTGACCTTTGCAAATGTCGTAGGCACTGTTGGGTGTTCAAAGTGAAGGTCTTAAAATTAAATAATAATTTGTCTGCATCATCCGACAATGTTAGGAAGAATCAGAGCCACAGAAGGATGGAGGCAATCGTCTTTCTAGCCATGCAGTGGTTCTGCCAGTAATAGCTGGAGTCACTCTCTCTGCACAGCATATTTTCTAAGAGGTGAATTGTATTATTACTGTTGCCCATTATCCAGTGTCTTCAGAAAAGGCTCGAAGTAAGGCAGCCAGTCTTTCTGGCATGGTTTTACCCCTATTAAAAAGGCTATTGTTGAACTGTTCAATTTGGGATGCTTTGATTGTTAGCACATTCAGCAAGCTGTGATTACAGTAATTACAGACCTGTGAAGGTCAAATTGACAAAACTGAATATAAACTGGAACTGAATATAAACGGGGATAACTCACTGCACTGGTTCTTTCTACACTCTTCAGTTTGTTTTTTTGTTTTTTGGTTTTTTCCCCTGTTGTTGTTATTGTAAGAGTTGCCAAATGGTAAATCTGTAATAAAAAATAAAAACGAAAGTCATCAATTTCACAATTTGGCTTTGACTACTTAGAATCACTATTCAAGGAACTGAAGAGAATGCTACATTGTATTTTCAGGTTCAGGTATATTTTTGGCTCCGTTACCTTCTTCCCTAGTCATGGTCTTGAGTTTATGTGATGCACCCAGGCATTTTTTTAAAGCATGTCATAAGTCTCCAATGTTTAGGAGTTGAGTGTGACACTAAATACAGAACGAACAGATAATTTTTTTTTGTTTGGAATATTTAGCATAAACAGCTCTCATATAAAGAGAAAAGACAAAATTGTATGAAAATAAATGAAATGGTCTTCCTATAACTGCCTGGCCAAAGGCCAGAATAAAATTACTTCTCAGGTACACTAAAAACAAACTAGTTTTTATTTTCCTTTGTCCTTATTGTTGGCTTCAAGCAATAGTTTAAATAATGATTAAGTAAAAGTAGAGTCTATTATCATGTATACCATGTGAAGGAGTGGGGAAGGGTAGAAAATAAATAAATATAAATCCTCTCTACAAAACAGATAATGCTGTTTGTGTAGTACCAGGAAAAAGTTTGGGGTCAAGGCAAAAGCTGTGTCTGAATGAAGCCAAAATAGCAGAGGCAGATGGAAATTAATCAATTCACAAAATCCAGATGTTTCATCTACCGAGAGCCAACCATCTGAATTTTGGCTGCTTGAAATTTTCATATTTCATCCAGATGTTGGCTTTCAGGTAGATATAGCCACAATCTCACAATATGTGATTTCATTATGATTTACTATATTCAAATTTTTAAGTGTTCTCTGGCTTATGACAAGAATAAGGATAGGAAAGTACAAGCTATTTTTCATGTTTTAGTAGACATGACATTGTTAAAGGATGATTTTTTTAAGGATAAAGTGACTCTCATACAAACATAAAATGAACACTTGTCACAGATTTTAACTCATCAATTAATGAGAAAAACAGTAAAATGTTACAACTGGTTCAAAGAAGATTCCCAAGAACCATACATCATATAGATATGTGTGTATGTGTGTGTGTGTGCACATTTTAGCAAATACAATTAATTTTTATTTCTAAGGGAAGAAGTCATTTGTATTATCAGTTTTCTGCAACTCTCAGACTTGTAAAATAGCTCAAAGACAATGAAGGCAGAGATAACTCACAAAAGTGCACTAAATAGGGCATTTGCAAATCTTTTCTATTCCTATTTCAAAGTTCTTCACAATTTTTTATGACTTTGTTTACTAAACTAAAATTATTTAGGTATACAAATAGTTATGAACTCCCATGGTATTTTTACTTAATATCATGTGACTTACCTCTTGCTCGAACACTCTTAATTATGTAATTGATTCTTGCGTATATCTCGCCTCACAGACTATGTTACACTTCCTTGTGTTAGTTATTTCCTATTCATTTTGTTGATAAGGGAGAGATTTCACTATAGGGTTATGGGGATGGCCAAAACATAACACTTGACACTGGACAGATAGATCAACAGCAGTTTATTAATCACATATACTCACAGGCCAGGGGAGGAGGACACCAGGGCCACATGAGGCCTGCACTCAGGAGCACAGTGAACAACCAGAACTCTGGGAGGCAGGCTTTGTAGTATCGATAGGACTAGGTGCCCCCTGGTTCCTATAGAAGTATATGAGTCACTCAAGTGAATAACTCCACAGGATGGTAAGAAACAAATCTGCTATTCAGGGATAAGCAGGAACTTCTCCCTGTCTGTTTGATAAGAAGGGTTGTTTGACCAGGTGGACCTTATCCACAGGAGCTGAATGGGGTGGGAAACTTGTGGTTAGGCCATTTGAGGTCCTCCCAATTTTTCCAGCTGTCAAGGCAGCACATGATACTGAGCCTCAATTTTAGACTTTACGCCACATTTCTTGAGAGCAGCAACTACATTTATCCATTGAAACAATTTGGTGAGCTCCTGCTATGTGTCAGGTACTGTTCGAGGCTTCTGGGCATGTAGGAATGAAAAAAAAAATTAAAGATCTTTGCCTAACATTCTAGGGAGAGTCAACAAACAAAAGAGAAAAATAGTTGGTATGACAGACAATGATTAGGGCAATGAAGAAGTTTTGAGCAGGGGATGGAGAAAGAAGTGAAGAATAATGGAGGTGGATTGCTGAGTTGAAATTTTAAATATGGTACAAGGGAAGCATCACTAAGAAGATGACATTTGAGAAAGGACCTGAAGGAATGAGCCCTTAGGCAATCTGGTGAAAGAGGTTGGAGATGGTGAGACCAGCAAGTGTCATAGCCCTGCAGCAGAAGAATGTCCTCACATTCAAGGAAAGCAAGGAGTTTAGAATGGCTAAAGTGACGTAAGCTATAGGAAAAGCAGAAAGAGATGGGGTCCCTTTGAGATACATACAGGGGCTGAAACATGAATTGTGCAGCGCTTTCTAGCCTTTGATTTTTACTGAAAGATATGGAATCCATTGAAGGGATTTAGACAGAAGAATGGCTCATCATTTGACTAATTTTTCTCTTTCATCTCTCAGAGAGCCTAGGGAGGTATTTAGCATATAAAGGCTCATCAATATAGTGCAGTTGCTTGCAATGCTTACAATTAGATGTAGGTGCCTTCCTACTTAAAAAATATGCTCACTGCAGAGAAATGGGCGTTCAGAAAATTCAGCTTATACACAGTTGAGTTTTTGAGGCAATACCTATTCCTTCATTGATCGGGCCTGGGTCTCTGACACAGAAGACATGGCAGGAGTGAGAGAAACCAGCACACTTACATACAGTGCAGCATACTGCCCATGCAAATCTAGGATTTCCTGCAGCCCTCTACCTTAAGACAAGGAACATTTGAACTTTAATATATTAAACACATTTCAACTAATTTTTCTTCTGCACAAATTTTGTTTACATAATAGCAATACATTTCAAGTTGTATAGTATTTATAAATTTATATTAGGATGAACTCAAAAATTTTCTTTGTATGGACAAATTCACAAATAAAAAAAGCATGTTATAAATTCTGAGATCAGAAACTTGACTATATATTGTGCAATTTGACAGACAGGACTCATAATTTAGTTTGGTCATGCCTTTCCTGAGTAACTATAGATCTATCACTGACATAATTACCCATTCTTCATTTCCCACCACCTTGGTCACAAATCTGATGGTTTTACCATTAGCATTTAGAGAGAGTGGTATGTATAATACAATAAAGAGTTATGGAAAGGGAATCACTTCATCTGCTGCAGGAATGTGTTATTCTGAACACTGAAGCTGATTCTGTTTGGTTTTAACAAGTTATCATCTCCAAATCTTATATTATTTTGGAAATATTAAACTACAGTGAGGGAGTCCCAGTAATGTGGTAAGAGGAGAAATTTATCTGACACAATTAGGCCAGGGTTCACATGGATCCTTTGTCACATACTTCACTCCAGACACATCTGGAAATTCTCCCCCCACACCCCTAACTTTGTCTGCCTGGAAAACACCACTCATTATCAGGACTCAACTCAAACATGACCTACTCCACGAAGCATGTTCTTTCTCTGCTCATCTCTTCTTCCTACCCAGAATTAACAATGCATTCATTGGACCCTAAATACATTTTTATTACTGACTCTATGCACTTATAAGTCTGTTTCTCCTATTAGACTGGAAGCAATTTAAGGGCAGCATCCAGACTTTAATACTCTTTTTATCCTGAACATCCAACATGATGCCTGGCGCATGTAGGATTTACGAAGTATTGTTGATAGTGCAATCTTGTCACACTCACAAGATACAACATGACACCAAGTGAGAAGGACACCTAGTCCAGCTCTGTTTTTTCTTAGAAGCAGCACCATTACATAACAGCTACCACTCGTGGCAGCTGAGTTTGGCATATAAAGAGAAATAGGATGACTAGTCTTTAAATAATTCTCTGTTTTGGCATTATGTTATAAGGTCTTTATTTAATAGGTATATTCTCATCTTCTCTTCAGCAGCAACAGCATTTTTTTTAATCCCATTATGTGAAAGGGGAGGTGCCTTTGAAACTGGATCCAAAGATTTCCTAACTTTCAGAGGCTCTAAGGGCTGAGGTAATATTTGTCTTTGGTGCAGACTTTCACTTTGTGTGAGAGAGAGACCACTCCACTGGGCCTTTTTAAAGTCATGCACATGTAGTGAATTTACTTAACCACTGTTCTTAGAGAAGCCCTGACTGGTGAAACATCCAAATGCCCACACTTCTGAATGGGCTTTACACATACCATATTATGTTTTTTTAAAAAGTAACGGTTTCCTTTTTGGAGGGAAGCATGACATTGCTGGGACCATTATAATATTCAATTACGTTTTTTGCTTCCTTTTATAGGCCAAGATATAGGGGATGGGGTTCTGTGTTCTAGGAGGAAAGGATCTAAGAAAGATACTATGGGCCAGGGTTGAGGACCATATTGTGGCAACTGTCAGTGGCAAGAGGAAGGAGAGACCAAAGGGGTTCTTTGAAAAATAGTACAGACACTGACGATGATAGTTTAAGTGGTTTTCTATTTCGTACCATAAATCTCTTCTCATATGCTGCAAGTCTTCATTTGGTTTGCCAAACACAATAGGTTTGTGTTTGAGAAATAGATGGATGGTGGTAGCAGCCTGGAAAAGAGTAACAAGATAGTTGGTAAGGCATGGCCTTTGAGCAGTGGTCCCTGGCAACAAGTGACACGTGGAAGCAAGAAAAACTTGATGCAGCATTTAGACACTCACTAGGGATGCTCCAAAATCATAGGGAGCAGCCCTGGACTTCCTACAGTCAAACAGGCTGGGAACTCTATTTGCCTATCAAAAGAGAAGGGGAGCCTTGGAAACTGGAGGGACTTCGGTGACAACACATGGCTTTTTTCTGAAGAAATTTAAGGTAAGACTAAAATAGGTATACATTACAATATGTCTCTGCTGTGAAGCAAAGGGTTTCAAGTTAGTGTTCCATAGTTACCTTCATGTCTACTTCTTAGGTTGGAAAGTCCTGCGAGGCTCACAGGTGCCTCAGGAGAGCCGAATATCTAGTCAGAAGAGAAGGCAAACAAGGAAGGAGGGAGACACAGAAGGAGGAACCCAGGGCGGGGACACAGGCAGAAACGGGAGAGTAACCCTGGGTGGTGAGAGAACTCTCCAGGGTGCTCTCAGAGGCTTGCATTAAGAACAGGTGATGGTTATTACAAGGAACAGGTAGCAGGCTCTGGCACTGACCGATCAGGACGGTCCAAGCCACCAATCCGAGCGGACAGGGCAGTGAGCAGCCAGTCGGGCCGCAGGAGCGCGCCGGCAGAATGTCACCGGGAGTGCCTCAGGCACCCACGTCTCCAGCCTCCCTGCCTACCGGCCTGGATGCAATCCCTCTGATCATTGGGACTGCCTAACAGTGAAAAGCACCCTGCCTGGGGCGAAGAGTTTTTCCGGAAGTGGATTTGTGCATCGTTGGTAAGGAATTTACCATTTTGGTCAGCCTCCTTCGTTCATGTGCCCTTTTATCTCTTCCCCTTTTTTGCTAGACCCATAAGCTGTTTTCCCTCTCCTTCTACTTTTCCAGTGTGTTCTGCAGCAGGCACTCAGCTCTTTGGAATTCTGTGGGTGGCAGGGGTTTTCTCCTCCATTTTATGTGCTCAGTGACGTGGAAAGAAGTATGAACTCTGACACTTGCTTTTTGCAAACGTTTTGATGAAAAGACAAGTGACAGTCACAAATCTTAAAACAGGTGGCGGGGGAGATGTGGAAGACACCTGATTTGTTACCAGCAACTCCTTTCTCAGATCATCCCAAAATGCTGATATGTGCCCAACAACCCAATTTGGAGAGAATCCCATTTTATTCAAGCCCCAGATGCTATAGCTATGAATGGTTCATTGGATAAATACCCACTCTTCCCTCTTCTAAGCCCTAGATCTGTCCCTCTTGCCCCCTAGTCATCTTTGCTATTTCTCTCGTTCATTAAATTCCTTTGAAGTTGTGGATTATTTTTTCTGTCTTTGTAAATTCCTTCTGGCTAGTGGACTTCAGAAGTGCAAGTGCTTTAAACCTTTCCCTCCTCTTTTGAATTAATACTGTACTCCACAATTTTTTCTCTCCGTTTTGGGGGGCCAACTACTGTGTTGTTTTACATTACATTTTCATTTCAGAACTGTTTGAGAATGGAACTCCTGCCATGCACGTGAATATTTTGCCTCCTCTTAGCTGATTTAATCAGCATGGATACCATTATTCATGCAATTGCATGAATAATTTATTTCACTGTTGTAAAAGTTTAATAAAAGTTTTCTTGTCTTTATCAAATTCCATGTTGCTCTTTGTTCATTTTATAGCCGCAACATTATCAGACTGTAAAGCAGTTCATATAAAAAAGCAATGAATGGCATGGACTTCATTAGGGCTCTTGTGTTATTTTTTATTGCCATTTTATCTATGATTAAATAAGATTATACATGGAGAAAAGACAGTAGCTCTATAGATCTAAACACAACTAGCACTAACCAGTCTGTGCTGCTGTGGATTAGAAAAATTTGGAACCACGTTATTACCACTGAGATGCCCAGCCTTATTTGTAGTATCCAACAGAACATATGGTTCTTGTCCATGCACATGTGTATGTATATGTGTGACTCTTCTACCCACTGTGTAATTTATATTAGTGACCACTTCCTAATTCAGGATGATTGCTATTTCTTACATAAATAGATGCGCTAGGAATAAATAATATTTGTTCACAGTTAATTTTTCTAGTAAAGCCCCAAGTTAGCCACTTTTAACCAGTGAAATTACTCTATAGATTGAAAGTATCTTAATAACATTTACGTGTCTTCCTTTAATGCTAGAGTGGCAAATCTGATAAACAAGCTCCAGCAGCATTTATATCTACATGTTAGTAAAAAAGTCACATTATAATCACATGGTAGATGCTGAAATTACAAACATGCTCTTTTCAAGTAGTCAGGTGCTAAATGCTTGAAAGTTAGAAATTCATTAAAGATGACTATGAAAAATTCAAGAAGACAATTGTCTGATTTTCTCAAAAAGGAAGGCAAACTTAACGTAATTACAGAGTGAAAATGGTGGGTCATAGTCCAGAAAATGCTCATTGGCTGACACAGGTCCATAATCTCTTATCTTAAACTCTTGGAGCCAGATGTGTTTTAGAAATCAGAATGTGGGGAATTTAGAGAGGAGATATATATCTATGTATGTGTGTGTGTATGTGTTTGTAAATATATAAATACACATATAATGTAACATCATCATCCAGGGAGGCCTTGAATAGCACCCTATAATAAAATGTTTAATATTTCCTCAGCAAAATTATAAATGTTCATTCTATGTGGATTTATGACTATAAATACTTTCGTGTCAGTTCTGTTCAGGTTTTGTTGTCAAATAAGCTCAGATCAGGTCAAGTTTTTCTGCTTATTAACCACTTTGGCTTTTTCAGATTATGGATTTGTACCTACATATCATAAACATTTATGACCTCCTGCCATGGTCTGTATACTGTAATAGATGTTGTGCCTAAAAACAAATGTAACAAGGCCCCTTCTCCCAAGGAGCAT
Source organism: Galeopterus variegatus (assembly GCF_000696425.1). Taxonomy (NCBI): domain Eukaryota; kingdom Metazoa; phylum Chordata; class Mammalia; order Dermoptera; family Cynocephalidae; genus Galeopterus; species Galeopterus variegatus. Next base: position 46,665 of record NW_007729853.1, read on the forward strand.
GCAGTCCAGTTGATGAGACATTTAAGCAAACCAAAATTTACATGTTTGCACTGGGTACTAAAGAAAACATAAAAGAAGAGTATCGAGATGAGGCTGGGGAATTGGAGAAAGTTCCTAGAGAAGTTGCCATCTCTAATCTTATAAGAAATATTTTTCATGAATGAGCATATGTGTACATAGTTTTAACATTTCCAGACAAATTCTATTTCTATGCTTACTTCAGAAACCAAGCTATAACCACAGTATACAATTCTAAACGGTCAAAATCCCTTATGAGTAAAAGGAAAATTTTACTTAATTATGCTAAAACATGAAACAATTTCAAGATTTCAGTGGCTTACAAAAGAGGTTTATTTCTTGCTCTTTTCTCTGGGATACAGGCTTTAGGATCAACCCTTACCCAGGACTTTGCTGCTCTACAATTGGTGGAAGAAAATAATAGCAGAAACATGCAGTGGCTCTCAATGCATCTGCCCAGAACTGGCACATATTATTACTCACTTTTCATTGGCCAAAGCAAGGTGCATGGCAAAACGCGATATAAGGGAAGCATAGTCTTCCCACATGAATGGCCTGTGGTAACGCCTGAGGAAAAGGCAGCAAATTTTGACGTTAATACAGTCTTGCACAACTAACTTCTTCATTCTGTGGTCCACATTCTTCACTGACTAGGTGCCCTGTCTCCTCTGAGTCAGTAGTGTAGTCTCTCCATATTGAAAAAATGGTAAATCAATCCCTCAGTTAGTGAGAAGGCTGTTCCTCTCAAATGAGAAATGTATTGCATGTAGAGAAAATGGGAGTTTGGCATAATAGAGGTTGGTGAATACACTGAAGAGTACAAGAATTAGGAGCTTAAGAAGACATATTGGTAAACAAAAAACAATTGAGCCCTCAGTGATGGGCAGAAAGGTCTATCACTATTAGGTAATAGTTTAACAACAAAAACAACAAATGAAGAAAGAGGTTCAACCATTTCTGGAATCATATTTTAAGCTATTTCAATAACTTAACTAAAAAATAAAATATTCCTGCAATAACAATTTAATATATTTTCTTTAAGAAATAAAATGTACTGTTGCATTAGATGAATACACTGTGATCATTTAGAAAGAAGCTGGGAAATTTATATACATATGTGATAAGCTAGAAATATGTTTCCAATCAATCATGTGTCCTCTTGATAAGAAGCACAAAACAAAATGCAAGGATAAAATAGGGGATTAATTATCTATTCACAAAATCAGCGCACAATAATTTAAAGTAATGGCATTTTGTCTGTAAAATATTCAGTGATCCTTTGAAGAAATAGGAGCACATTTACAGAAGAAGATAAAACTAGTAAATATATTGTGCTCTCTCTCTCTTTCTCTCTTAAACACCACAATGTACAATATCTTGTTTTGGTTTTCATATGTTCACAGAATTATAAGAAATTGTAGAGGTCCCAGAAAAAAGGCAGAAAAAGTCATTAGTGGTATAAATGTATGTGAGTATATAAAATATTATGTATAATATACAGTTATATATATTTAATTAAAAGGTTATTAATTCTGAGGTTATATAAAAAGATTATTTTCATATATTTATGACAAAGGGCATCTATCAGTTATGATTTTTTTTAAATTTTGTTTCAAGACAAAATCAAAAGAAGTGGATTTTAGTTGAATCAAAAGAGTTAAGATTTTGAAAAAGCATTAGTCATATTCATATGTATTTGGTTATAATAATTTCCCAAAATAATTACTTTAATATTATCTAAAATTAAATATTTTTATAATTCAATTTATGTGATTGTGATTAAGTAACAAATATCTGTTTATTAGTACAAGATGAATAATATCAATTCTGGTCCCTGTTTTCAAACATCAAAAATAACTCAGGTTAATTAAAGCAGAAAAGGAATTTATTACAAATATATGAATCCTTCTGATTAGAATGTATAAAATCATGAGATATTGCTCCCACTCTAACAAAATAAAATTATGGTTTTGTTATTAGGTATACATATGTGTGTGTGTGTGTGTGTGTGTGTGTATACATATAAGATTGCTGAAGACAAAAACAAAACTTAAATAAATTAAATTCCAGAAAGAGAAGAACCCCTTCTATAAAAGAAACCCAAATCCATGGAAATATAAGGAGTAGGAACAAACCCACTATAGACAGAGATAAGGAGAAGCTAAGCCAAGATCTTAATAAACTTTTAATAGCCACATGTGGCTGGCATGATGGATGAGAATTCCAAGGAGGTCCTTTGAAAGTGTTCTTCCACACCCTCACCAATATTATCCTTCAGGGTCTTTAATGAACACTTGTAGTAGCCTGCTGAAGAATGGGAGCACAGCAGGAAGACACAGAGAGATAACTGAGTGCACAACAGTGGTGCTGTAAGACCAGGGACAGAGAAAGAATGTAGAGAGAGATTTGCTCCAAGGTGAATCAATTGTATAACAGCTGAAAGCTGGAGGCACAAATGCAGAGCTGAGAAATATCACCCCTAAGTCACCCAGGGCCTTTACCACAGTGCAAGACAGTAGCATACCAAAAACTAAGGGCAGAGCACTAAAGGCAAAATAGATCTCATAAGGCTGACAATCAGGAGCAGTGCTGAGGAGCCAGAGACCACTACGGAAACCAAAAATCTGGGTGGCACAGAAAGATAGCCACTGGGATGTAAAATAAAAAAACATCTCTAGAATTATACTGGTGCTCATATAAACTAGTCACAATGCCTCTTATAAAACATTTGAAACCTATGGAGAACTAACAGATCTAACAAAAGCTACAAGAAACTTCAAACCCACCTCAACCATAGATTAGATTGCTTCAGCTTCATCATTTGTAGCCTGTCACAGGCATGGGCAATCCTTTTTCTTGAGTAAATAACATCTACAGTTTTTTTTACACATAATATATGACATAAAATAAAAAATTTTGTGGTATGGAAATAAGCAGGGTAATGTGACCCATAATCCATACAATAAATAGTCTATAGAAGTAGGCACAAATGTGACCAAAATGTTAGAATTAGTGAATAAAAAATCTAACATAAATATGTTAAATATGGGGGTATTTTTTAAAGAAAAACTAATGGAAAAGGCAGTCAACATGTGGGAACAGATGGGAAATTCATTTTAGTAGTGTACTAGAAACATAAAAACAAAGGGAAATTCTAGGATTTAAAAATACAATAGCATAAATAATAAGCATAAATAAGGAATTTATTCAGTCTGTTTTACAGCAGCCTAGGAAAAGTAAAAGAAAGAATCAGTGAATTAAGAGACAAATTAATTGAAATTATCCAAACTAAAATGAAAAGATAAAAAAACATTTTTTTAAGAACTAAGAAAAGCATCCAAAATCTGTGGGACAGTATCAAATGGTCAAATGTACATGTATTGAATTCCAAGAATTAGAGCACAAAGAAAATGGAGACGAAGAAATATTTGAAGTGACTGGCCAAGAAGTGTTGTCTAAAATTGATGAAAGATATCAACCCATAGATCCAAAACAAAAGAAATGTTGAGTACTTCAAGAAGGATAAATACAAAGTCAAACTTCTGAAACCAAAGATAAAGAAATCTTAAAAGCAGCCACACACACATACACACACACACACACACACACCACACACACACACAAACACACACACACACACACACACCACACACACACACAAACACACACACACACACACACAATATCATTCAAGGGAAAAAAGAAATAAGAATTAGGGCAGATTTTTTGTCAGAAGCAATGGAAGCCACCTGACAATGGTGTGACATCTTTAAAATGCTGAAGGAAAAAAGAAAATTGTCAATTTAGAATTCTATACCACAAGAAAATATTCTTCCCAAATTAAGATAAATTAAAATATTTTAAGACAGATAAAACTTGAGAGACTTTGGCTCTAGCAGAAATGCACTTAAAGAAATGTTGAATAGTTTTTTGAATGAACCACACAATATCCAGTAAAAAATACATTACATAACTCAGGTCACATGGTCATCTGGTGTTCCATATTCAGATGCACAGTTTCTGCAAAGTATCTTGAGCAAACCAAGAGCATTTTTCAAAAGAAGAATCATGTACTAATGAAGAGGTTATGACTTCTTCTCAGACTTTCTGTTGTGATTTTTTTTACTAGAGCTTACCACAATCTACATATCTCATCCTGATCTGCCATAAACAATTAAAGTATCATTGCATTCATTGTTAAGAGTTAAATAGTGGAGTTGCTTGTAATGAAGACAGAACTAGCTGAAGACTCTTTTCCTTGCTCTGGAAAATATTTCTTGCAAAGACATCTTAAAATATATCATGAAAATTATAGGTGAAGCAAATAAAAAATGTATGAGTTATAGCATACTCTCAAATAATATAGTAATTCATTTAATAAACATCCTATTCTGGTAATTTATTGCTAAATGCCAAACCGCCCCAAAACTTAGTGGTTTAAAACAGAAATAGTCATTTATTTTACTCACAAATCTGCAATTTTTACAGGGCATGACAGGGGCAGCTCATTTTTGTTCCACATACTGTCAGCTGGAGTAGCTTAACTAGGGCTAAATAATGCACTTCCAAGATGATTTAGTCACATAACTGACAAGTTGGTGATAGCTATTGGCTGGGGACTTACCTAAGGTAGCTGATTGGGGGCCCCAGTGTCTCTCACATGGGCCTCACCATTGGACTGCTTGGATTTTCTCATAGCGTGGTAGCTCAGTTCTAAGAGCAAAAATTCCTAAAATATGGGACATGGAAGCTGCCAATCTCTTAAAGCATTGTCCAAGAAACTGTCACAGAGTCACTTCCACTGCGTTTTATTGCTCAAAACAGTCACCAACCCCTCCCAACCCCAGATTCAAGAGACAGGACAAAGATTTTCCTTTTCATGGGAGAAATGTCAAAGAAATCTGTGTTCATCTTTAATCTACCACATATCCTTTACCCCTTTACATTTTCATAGCATTTGATAGTTTACAAAACACCTTCTTATTCATTTCTTATTTGATCTTTGTAACTACCATTCACATAGAAAGAGTAGAAATATTTATCCCAAGTTTACATAAGAAACTGAGGTTCAGAGACATTAAATGGCTATATCAGTTTATCCTATGAAGTCAGAACTCGACACTAAGTTTTGAAATACCACACCTAGGTTTGTTATTATCTTCATTACAATGTGCAAAATATTTTTATTTCAGGCTCAATATGCACTAGGAATTCTAAATCTCTATTTTTTTATGGATAATGGATTTGTCATCCAATCCCAGAATCATGTCTCTCCAAAATTTGATAAGAATGCCTCAATCATGGAAGGGTCTGATGACCCCCATATCACAAACCATCTCACTTTGTTTGATAGGTTTTGGGTGTGCCTGTTCAACCTGTTACAAATACACCAAATCCTCCTTTTTTTAAAGATGAATTTCAAATGTGGCCTCTGTAACCAAACCTCTTGTAACTACCTTAGCTGGAAGTTCTGTATCTTTCCTCTGGATTAATTCCCTGCATCATTTGTTGCTCTACCACTCTTGGCATTCATCGTACACTGTTTCATATGATGTATTCGAGGACACGTTGCCTCCAAAAATTAAGATCCTGGAGGGCAGAGGCTTTGAGACAGCAACTCATATTTCTTTTTCTTTGCCTACAGGGCCCAGGATGGTAGTTTACATGGCAACTGCCCAATAAATGTCTGTTAGAAAAAAATAGATAAGTAATTTCAAAAGAATGTGGTGCAAATTGTTTATATAAGTGTTAAAACTCTTTTTTTAGTAGTACTAAAATAATCTTTCTCAAGTTTCACTAGGCAAATCTTGCTCTTGATTGTCTAAGGATGTAGTAAATTATACAGCATATTAATCCCAATGATAATTTTCAACTTTTTTTACTTTATTTAAATCCCATTTCAGTTTTTGAGACTGTTTAAGTAATTAAATAAGCAGCTATTGCATAGAAACAAATCACCAAGAAACCATCCAAATAAATAAAACATGTCTTTATTTTGCCTTAATAGAAATAAAATTAAAATTTCATTACCTAAAGGTAGCTTGTTTTTAGTTTTAGAAAAACTCATGAGTTGATTATGTGGAATTAACTTTTAGGGATATAAGGCAACTTTTTCTGCTTTTCTCTCACATACATAAATTAGAGCTATAAAAGATCATTTTTTTAGCTAAAAACACCTTTTTCAAAAATTTGCTGAGAAAATGGGTACAGGATGGCATGTACCATTCAGCATTTTAGTTAAAATAACACTAATTATAGTTAACAGTAAACAACTAGATCTTAGTGGTGTAATATTTATTTCTCACTCATCTAACAGTTCAATATGGGTGTTTCTAGTCAGGCAGTGATTCAGGGAATCCACCTCCTTCCACCTTGTGGTTCCTCAACCTATGACTCTCAGGGTACATTCAGAAGTCAAGAATAGAACAAAGAAAGTTATATGAGGAAATCAAACCCAATCTCAAAAAAAATAAGTTTTTACTTCTTTTGTCTCCTTAGCCATTAAGCAGTAAACTAACAGCTGAACATTAACCACTAGAGCTCTAAAATGAAAGACTTTGTATGCAATGAAAAACTATTAGTGAATATTACTGGTAGCATAGATCAGAGTTAGTTTACTCTTTGTCCATATAATTGTCTCAGTCACTTTGCCTTGGCAAAAAACTTACAGTTCTACTAAATAACTGATTTTATTTTTCATCTGTCATTTTCAGAGGCAGAAATAAGATTCTCTGTTGAAATCAATTACATATCATTTTCTACTAAAATAGTTCTTTTCTGCTGAATTAAAGAATTATTTGAATAACTCTATTTAAAGCCTACAGGCTTTTTTATGATTTTTTTCATTCAAAATATTTAAACATTTACCTGTACATATTTGTGGGGCACAGTATGTTGTTTCAATATGTGCACATGCTGCACAATGATTCGGTTAGGGTAGATAGCATAGTTTTATACCCATTAGTCCACCACTGCTCCTCCTCCCCCAGGGCACCGCCCTCCCTCTGATAATCATTATTCTACTTGCTACTTCTATAAGAACCCATTTTTTTTTTCATATTCCACATACAAGTGATACTATGCAACGTTTGTCTTTCTGTGCCTGACTTACTTCACTTAACATGACGATTTCCAGTGCTAATGACAGGATATCTTTTTTTTGTTTTTAAGCTGGGCAGTATTCCATTTTGTACACGTATCTGAACACTGTAGGATAAGACCTATGGTTTTCAAAATGTGATCTATCCCATGAGAAAAGTAACTTTGAATTCACTTTGTTTTATACTGGTAACTTCATTTAGACTCAATGCTTATTATTTCAAGTATAAAGTAGATACCACTATATGGTCCAATAAAACATATAATGAGTTTTTTTCAGTCAGGGTAGTGCCATAAGTTTATGCTCTGATGCACCCCTCTGCTCCAAACATGTGTAATTTTTTTTTGAAAGAAAGCCAAAAAATAAGATCTGGATTTTAAAATGTGAGAAACTATTTTGTGATTCAGAAACAGCAAAAATATGAAGAGCTGAGCAGGAATAAGCTACAGGCCTGCTGGGTTCCTAGTTTAGAGGAAGACAACAGCAAGTAGGTGCTTGCTCCAAAACAGTATCAGAGATTTGAACCAGGAATGGGATGAAGCTAGTAGCTGTGGTGGGTCTATCCTCTTCTCTGATAAAAGAGGCTCAGAACATACTACTATGTTATATAGTAGTATACAGTACATAATTATAACATACTAACCATTACCAATGGCTAAGGGTTACACAAGCTGTTAAGTCTAGGGAGGCTGAAGGAGGAAAGTCTTGTGACTAGACAACTGCTCCCCTGGTTTGATGGCTGGATCCACAGGAGTCCCACAGTCACGAAGAGGGAAAGCCTCCTCAACCTGACCTGCTATTGTAAGACTAATTTCTGTCCTGCAGTACTGGGTCCTGATGGCAGTAAGTACAAAATGTCTAGATGGAAGGGAAGACACAGGGAGAGAGAAAAAAAGAAGAAAAATACTTAAACAAAAACCCTTCTACTCAAATGAGTCTGTAATCCGAAGTCCTAAAATACACTAAGAAATACAATTCTAACAAAGACAGCCCTCCAGGTGAAATTAATGTTGTAGATCAGTCTGAAAAATACTTTTTTTAAAAAGTATGTTTAAAATGATCAAAATTTTAAAATGAAGGCCATTATTTGTTTAAAGAAGGGGAATGCAATCTTTTTTTTGTAAAGTGCCATGTAATAAATATTGCTTGCTTTGCTGACTGTGCAGTCTCTTTTGCAGCTACTCAACTGTGCTGTTATTGCGAGAAAGCATACATAAATGAATGTGCATGGCTGTGTTTCAATAAAACTTTATTTATAGAAACTAGCAGTGAGCCAGATACAGACCATGGGCATGGGCCATAGTTTGCAGAATCCTGATGTAAAGAAACATGAAATTATGATACAAAGAAAGGCAGAAATGTAATAGAAATTGGAGTTATGAAAAAGAAAAAACAATTTGAAATCTTGAAATAAAAAATATGGTCATGGCCACTGATGAAAACATAGTCAAAAAGAGAAATAATAATAAACTGTTTTTTTTTTTTTTAAAGCAAAGAGATTCACATAGTTTAAGGCCATTAAGATTTTTGTTGATTTGAGTAGAAAATAAAAATATTACATAGCTTTAGACTTGGTTAGGAAAATAAATATAGTTAAATAGGTATGTTTAAAACATATTTAAGAATAATCATTAAAAGAATAAGAATATTCAGAGTTTCATCTCTGTGCCAGCCAATACCAAAAAATAAAATAGAATAACAAAAAATAAAAATAAAAATAGTAAGAATCCGTTTTATACCTCCCATCCCAGCAGAGGAGGATAAAGGTATAGAGACAATAGGACCTTACACAAATATCCTTTTCTCTCTAGACACAAATAGCATTGCACTTTCCTGACCATTCGAATTTAGATGTGACCAAGTAACTTCTTTTGGTCAAGGTGGGTAAAACTGGACTGTGTCACTTCTAGATGGAAGCTTTAAGAGCTAGTGGGTATTTGGCATATTCCCTTTTTTTGGCTTTCTTGTGGAAGTGTGTTTTGACATAGAGCCTTCACCAGTTTGAGATCCTGAGTGTCCAAATAAGCCCACCCACAATGATCATGCAGAATAAGTGAGAAATAACTTTGATTTGAAGCTACCTAAAGTTTGGGCTTTTTTATTCCAGTATCCCAAGCTTTTCATGACTGTTAGGCTTTAAGCAGTCAAATTAAAAACATGAAAGAGGAAAACTAAAGAAAGGTAAAGAAAAAGACTGGCAAACAGAAAACAGTACAATGGTAAGACTAAACATATCATTAATGACAGTAAAGATAAGTAGGCTAAAGTCATCCATCAAAAGAAAGATTTGTCAGATTGAATTAAAACCTTCTTAAAAACACACTTTAAAATTGACACATACACAGTGTGTTAGTTTAGGTTCTCCAAGAAGCAGAACCAAGACATCAATAGATGTGTAAGAAATTTATTGGAGGACATGCTCTTGAATATGAAAGTGGAAGGGGGTGGGAGGGAAGGGAGCCTTCAGACTGCCACACAGGGCTGACCCCTGAGAAGGGCAGGGGGAAGGAAGGATTGAGGTGGAAGAGACCTGGGCTGCAGTGTAGTTCCAAGACAGGTTTTTGACGCTTTAATTGGGATCCCTTGAGTCAAAGTCACCTGACTGGGAAGTGCCATTTGTCACAGCAATGGGCCTGCAATAGTTCTCCCAGTGTGCTTAGTCACTGCCTGGGAGTAGCCTGTGGGAAGAGTGGCCTCGGCATGGTTAGAGTGGTGGATCCAGAAGAACAGTAGTTGGGGCACTTAGTAGATTGCGCTCCCTGAGCAGGAGATATGAGCCACACATTTCACGGCTACTGAAAACAGAAAGTTATAAATAAAGGGATGGGAAAATTCTACCAAGCAAAACCTAAACAAAAGAAAGTAATATAAGAATGTTGATATCAAAGAAATAGTTAAAGGATAAAAACATTTACAGGAATAAAAAACTAATTAATAAAGAAACCTTGTATTGGCTTTGCACTGTGACCATTTTGCTAAGCTGGAACCAGGCTTTCCAGAATTCCCTTTCCTGTATGTTCCAGATTACTATTGGCCTCAACAGAAATTTGCATGAAATTTGGAAGGCAGAAGTTAAGTAATAGCCACTTTTGTGCTCTGCAGCTCAGCTGTTGCAGCACCTGGGGCAGCAGCTGGGCCCAGAGCTCCTCTGACCCTGCTGAATCTCTTCCCACAGCTTCTCTAACTTCTATGTCAGCATGTGCAACTCTGTGGCGAAGAGCACCAGCTTCTCTTACAGGTAACCTACTCATCAAAAATGAAAGCCTGAAGGTCGTAAGACAGACCGGAGTTCCAGTGTATCTTCTGGCTTTCCATCTTGTCCTTGCAGTTTCTGGTTTATCCTTGTTCTCCCCATGTCATGTCCATTTTCCTTCCTGACCATTGGCCCTGCTGCCTTCAGGCCCAGCACCAGACAAGAAGCAGCACAGTTTAACCAGAATACACAATTGCATATGGTCCAATCCCTATAACAAATCCCGTCTCCAACATGACTCACAGTGGTTCTGATTCTCTGATCACACCCTGATACAGAAAAATTATCAAAGACAACAGGACAATTATGAAAGATAACAGTGAGAAACTCACCAAATCACAATCACGGTATAGGAGTCCTTGTGTCTTTCATTAGAAACTTTTATTAGAAACTGAGGGATTGATCAGCCAGTGAGCGGGAACCGGTCTCCACATGGGATCCGAACCCTCGGTGGGAGTGCCGCCGGCACACTCTCCAGTGCGCCACCGGGCCGGCCCAAAACAAATTTTTAAATATTCAGTGTTTTTCACTCAAAAATCAACAAAAAAAAGCAAAGCAAACCTCAAGAAAATAATGAATATAGGAGTAAAAAAAATAAAATGTAAACCTAAGAAGTAATATACCCATAAAACCAGCTAGAACCTCTGGAAATACTATTCAAGAAACAAAGAATGGTTATATAATATACAATATTAGAAATTGAAAGAGGACTAATTACCTATATTAAAAAGATTCTAAAAAGTCATGATATATTAGAAACAATTTTTGGCAAATAAATTCTACAACTTTGATCTTTGATGAAATGGATAATATTTAGAAAAATATAAATTACTAAGGAAAATTCAATATGAAATGGAGAACCACAATACAGCAAAGAACCTTAATTCACATTAGTGAGATTGTTGTTGGAGCCCACAAAAATGTCGAGTCCCAGATCATTTTAGCACTAATCTTGACTCCAAGAAAAAAATCTATCGTTTTATGTAAACTGTTGCAGAAAGCCATAAGAACAATACCAACAAATCAACAATCAATACCAGGCAAGGAATATACAAGAAAGTATTGACCAATCTCACTGATAAACATAGATACAAAAACACTAAATAAAATACAAGCAAATGTAATTAAGCAATCTATCAAAAATAAATATATCACAAGCAAGAAACATTTACCCCAGGTGCCAAGATGGTTCAACATCATAAAATCTATTAGTTATAACAGTAGTAACAAGTAAAGTAAAGAAATAATATAATCATCTAAGTAGATGCTGAAAACATACACAAATTTTTTTAATTATATTTATAATAAATAGTTTTAGTTAACTCAGAAGAAAAGGCTATTTCCTTAGCCTGATAAGGAATATCTATAAAAACCTAAAGCAAGCATTGTCCTTAATTGTGAAACTTTGGAGACACTACTTTAAATCAGAAACAAGATAAAGGTGATTACTATTATGATTTTATTCAACATTTTTTTGAAAGTCTTAGCCATTGCAATAAGTAATGAAATAAAACATGCAAGTATTAAAAAGAAAGATATGGCTATGTTTATTTGCAGATGACATGAATGCATGGAAAATTTATTGAAATATACAAATGATTTTAAATACAAAGAAGTCAAGAAAGTTTGTTGGTTATGAGATCAGCATACCAAATAAATAGCAATTTGATACATTATTAATAACCACTAAGAAAATATAAAAGAAAGCAGGATTCCATCCATAACAGCATCAAAACCTGTAGATACTAGGGTTCTAACAAAATATGGATAGGGAGACTCAAGAATATGAAGTAAGTAACAATTTCCCTGAAAATTATATATAAATTCAACATGATTACAGTCAAACACCAACACATTTTTAAGGAATTGACATAGTTATCCTAAAATTCATATGGAAAATTAAAAGGCCAGGAATAGCCATGATAATTCTGAAGATAAGCATTAAATGGGGATTTGTCCTGTTGTTGGGAAGATTCAAAATTAATTCTTTCAGTAACTTGTTTTGCCTTTAAAATAGTACCTGCTTATTGCATCAGCCTTACTGTTAATCAACTGCTCACACTCCCTGCTTTTGTAAACATGCTTGCTTATTGCAACAGATACTGAACTAGCCACATGGATGCTGAGAAAACAAAACTTACAGAACCTGGAGGAGTCCACTTATATAAACCCTGTAAGATCTAAACTTGGGGCTCATGTCTTGGAGTGCTAGCTCATCTGGGCCCACTGGTGTAATAAAAATACCTGACTCTCCAACCCTCTGAGTGATGACCTCTTCTCTGTCGAGTCTGTTCTGTAACACTATCAAATACCACTTTCTATATTTATATTAATTAAAACAGTGATGTATTAGCCCAAAGATGGACAAATTGACAAAAGGTACAAAATACAGAGGTTAGAAATAGACTAAGACATCTCATAAAGTCTTGTATAACAGAAGTGTCATTACAAATTAGTTGTGAAATATGAATTATCTAATAAGTAGCACAGCAACAATTCGCTTTCCTCATGGAGGAAAAAATCAGATGTCTATCCTTAATATACAGAAAGATTAATTTCAAGTTTATTAAATACCTAAAAGTGAAAACTAAAACTTTTAGAAGAAAAACTGTAAAAAAAAAAAGAAAGAAAGAAAGAACATTTCTAGGAATTACTATGAGTTTGAGGTAGGGGAGGATTGCTTAAATGAGATTCAATGAGCCAAAACTCCTAAAAGAAAAGATTGACAAACATGACAACATTAAAATTAAAAGCATAAGCCTTATTCGTGTCCAAAAATATCAAGAACAAAATGAAAAAAGTAAGACATAGACTGGAACACAAAATTTGCAAAGGCTCTGAGTTCACATATACTTTTTAAAAAACTTAAAATCCTATTGAATTCATGTAAAAGATACATTGTCATTCTTCCACTGTTGAAAGCATTTTTATAGTGTTACCTGGAATTAGCTCTTGTCACTTCTGAAGTATTTAGTAAATCAAATGAAATATAATGCTCCAGACTTAGCCCTTACGTTAACAATAATGTGTAGTGAATCAGTGACAACTTGTGAGCTCTGTTCCAAGCCATAATTAAGTGCAAAGAGAACTCTCATGTAAGTTCAGTATGTGTTCTATGAACTCTGGTCTTGAGTGGTGTCCTTAGGCCCAAGATCCACTTCATCAGGAGTGTAATTTTCCGTTACTTTTTATCTCCTAACTCTGCTCCTTAATTATTCGGCAAAGACAGTTTTTCCAGGACAGTAGTAAAGAGTTCTTTAAATTAACTGGGGAATGGTAGTGTTGGGAACACGGGGAGTCTAAATTAGTAGAACTGTTACATTCTCAATTCTAGTACCATATGGTTAAAATAAGCTGAAGGGAAAAGCAGCATATGGTTTATTTCTCTCCCTAGAAATTTCAATTTAGTATTAACATACTTGGAAGCAATCTGAAATGGAGAGTTAGTGTTTGAAGGAGCCTGAGAGAAGTTGTTCTATCAAATTCCATTGACAATAAAAGTGCAAAAGGGATCTCATCAAGTACCCCCTGCCCCCCGCTGTCATCATAGGAATAAACACGGTGTCAGAGAAACTGGGGCATGGAGACAAGGGAATCCTTCAGAGTGGAGTGATTCCTAGCACCCGGTGACATTTACACAGGAAGAGGTAAGTGAAAAGAATCATTAACAACATTTCTAAACTTCCTCTGTGCTTCAATTACAATCTGAGTCACAATGGAATGACTGCATTCAGTTAAGTGGTAACAAGAATAAACCATGTTCTATCCGATTCAGAATATGCTCTCTCTAGCATTTCTTTTGCTTGCCTACTTAATTACAGCACCTGTATGCTTTTGATGCCAATACAAAGTTTTAGATTAAGATAGAGGTAGGAAAATTTGCTATTTATGTGTATGTCTATATGTGTGTGTTCATTCATCTGACATTCATCTGAGTGTCTCTACAGACAGTGCTGTACAGTAGAAACTAAACAGGTTTTGCAAGCAGAGGGACATACTCTGAATCCTACCTCTTTCACTTATGTACTATATCCTGGACAAGTTACTTAATTAATCTCAGTTTTCTCATCTGTGAAATAGAAATTGTAATACCTACCAGAGAGTAATTATAAGAATTAAGGATTGCTTAAATGTGTAAGGTATGTGGCACAAAATAATCATTTTCTCTAATGGGTAGGGTAAGCTAATAGTAGGCTGTCAATTTTTCAGTATTCTTACAGGTCTTTCAAATCTCCTTTGGAAATGCTAGTATGTAAAAGAATTGAAATGTGTCTGCAAGTAGATATTTAATCTCCTGAAAGAAAATTCCTTAATATGATTAGATACTTCCTTCACATCATACTTAAAGTTTTTGCTTATCATAGCTAAAATTGATTGAAGCCATAAAATCGGCTTACATGTTTTTTATATGAATTTTTTTCTTTGATATATATACATCTATCAAAAAGGACATATAACTGTACTTCACAAAGACCTTCTGAGTCTTGTGAAATATTGAGCATATTCTTAATTGAAAATCTAGAATCAAGAGAATAATGAATTCTGAGCTTAACTTTCTGAAGATTTAATCTAAGATGCATACACAATAGATTAAAATATAAGATCATCAACAGGCCGAAAGCCTTTATCTTATAGAAACTCATTTTTTTATTCACTTATTTACTTATTTATTCATTCATTCAGTCAAGAAATAGTTATCAAGAGCCAACCAGATTTTAATTACTGCTGTACTTGGTCACTAGACAAGTGGTTCACAAGCCAGGGTTCTTCCATCCATATCGTTCCATCACCAAACTGCCTTCCTCCATTTAAGCCTCTTCTGAATTACCAATTCCTCCATGAAGTTGAACTTCTATTCAAAACTAGTAAAATGTTTTTGACACCCCTTTGTCTAATGACAAACCACTTTGGAATCTTTGAAGTCATGCCTTCAAAGACACACACTTTCTTGAACAAATTAGTAAGTTATATAATTACCAAAATAACTCACCAACCTATTCAATATTTTCTAGGCATGTGTTATTTGTATTAATAGCAATGGCGTTTTTAAAAAAGAAACAAACTGTTAACTTGCTTATTATAAAACAAACAATGCTGCCAAGTGAAATTTATTTAGTTTTTTTGTGTGTGATAATAAATAACTCCCTAGCTGTATTTATTTATCTGTGAAAGGTAATAGCAATTGTAAAAAGACAGAATGGTTACTGACGATACAGGGATTGATATGCTTGCTAAAAGGCCCCTAAGGCAGCAAGAACAGTCAGTTGCAGGAAGGAAGAGATGTAACCATGAGCACTGGGAGATGGGTGTGAAGGTGTTGAATAAGGATAATGGAATGAAGCAGAAGAAAATCGTGTTGGTATGACACATTCTCTGGTGCCATTAAACACCTTGAACTTTGGGAGAATTAAAACATTCAAAGGCAGTAAAAGTGATACAAATTTTAGATAGCCACAAAGAATGAAAGAAAACTCACCTATAGGTTTTGATGTGATGCAGCAGCCAAAAGCCCTGCATCTATCAGTCTCTTACTAAGCAGTGGTTACCACTGAACAGACAGAGTTGAGGTATTGAAGTCTTAGTTGGGTAGGCTCTTTCACACATAAATTCCTTTCATTCTTTAAAATTATAAAGATTAAATTGATGAGGCTAAAACAGTCTGTCTACTGGGGATAATAACAATAATAACATGACACCAACTCTCCAAAGGCCTAAACCATCACCTTGCCGATGTCTTTCTTGGTAGTAAAGATAGTTCTAAAGTGTTTGCTGGAATTTGACATTTGGAGCTTAGAACTCATAATTCCTCAGCTCCAGTGATATAATGGTGGAGAATAATGTATTCACATTTTCAATTTAATAAGTGCTTATATGTTGAATGATGGGAGTGTGTAGAGGTGGTTTAGGCTCCCAGACCAGCCACTCAGTCTTGTTAACCTATCATGCCCCTAATTATAGAGTACAACTATACTGATGCAATATAGAGACGACCTCACATGCTGTCTGTTACAACAAGAGCTCTTGGGAAGATGTTTCAGGGCAATGTTTTATCTATACATGTGCGTTTGTTCATATGCTATGCACACCACACACATATATATGTACACACACTCACACACACACATATTTATACTGTCACTCACACACAGTTAATAGTTAGCTTAAGTTGGTTATTAGGATCAAGTTCACCAGCCCTTATGGGGCATAAGCATCTTTGGTCATAATGAACTGTTTCCAGGGAGTGCCCATTTTTATGTCTTTTGATACAAAACACAATGGTAGAAGGCAATTTTCCCTTCTGAATAGATATTGTCTTTGTTCCTTTGCTGCTTTCTTTTTTTAGACAGTTTAGATAATCTGTTCAAACTGATGTTATGTCACAGCTACCATGTCTCAGAGGAATGTCCTCTCTGTTTATCATGGGGAACCATGTGGTCCCTGAGGAAGTCTTCTCAGTTGCTGTCTAGCTCTTGTGAGGCAGCTCAATGGTGGAGCAGCTCTAAAGACACCTCTCTGGAAGAATGTTCTTTGCTAAGCTGTTCAGTACAAATCCTTGTTTGGTTGGTTCTAATATCTGACAGGTCCCCATCTTCACACCCCAAAGATTTGCTGATTATCTTTCTAATTGCCTTCCTCAATATATTAATCCATGACCATTTACTAATTCATTATTACAATAGGCTCTACTCTGATTTTACTATTACATAACTTTTTTACACTTTTTATTGAAGTGTAAAATTCATACAAAAAGTACACATATTGTAAACATACCATAACTTTACGAATTTTCACAGAATGAACATATATGTAACCAACACCCAGATTAAGAAGCAGAATATTACCAGCACCCCAGAAGCCTCCCTGTACACAAGGATAACAATTATCCTGACTTCTAACAGCACAGATTAGTTTTGCCTGTTCCTGTACTTTATATAAATGAAATCATACAGTATGTATCATTTTGTATGCCTGGCTTTTTTCACCCAATGTGTTTTTGAAATTCATCCATATTGTCCCAAGTACTATAAATTTCATTGCTGTATGGCATGCTATTGTGTGAATATACAATAATTTGTTTTTCCATTCAGCTGTTAGGAGCCCTTGGGTAGTTTCAATGTGGGGCTACTATGAGAGTATGCTGTGAACATTCTAGTGCATGCATTTGGTGACTGCACATTCACACTTCTGTTGGAGAGAAATTGTTGAGTCATACAGTATGTGTATGGTCAACTTTTATTACCTTCGCTTTTGAGGCTGCTATAAAATTACAATGAGCTACATAAAACTACCTCATAAAACAGGGTTTCTCAGGATATAATGTGTTCACATTTTCAATTTAATACGTGCCTATGTGTTATAGGCTACATACTAGCCTGTATTCTCGGTACTTCATAAGTATTTATTTATTTTATAACCCTCTTGACCATTTTATGAGGTAGATAGCACAGCTAGCAAGTGGTAGAACCAGAATTTGAATCAAGCAGGCTGGCACCAAAGTCTGAGATTGACTTGTAAACATATTTCTAGTAGGCACTAGTAAATATTCAATAAATATTAGTTCCCTTCATATTTTGACCCTTAGGCACACAAGGGTGTTTGCTGTCATGGGGGTTAGAGCTGTGGTGCCCAGGGTGTCTCCCTGAGTGTGAAACTCCAGAATATTTCTCAGTCATAGGACCCCATATTTTTATTTCCTTGGATCCTGATAACTGGCTTATTTTTTTCCCTTTCCACAGAAACTATCCAAACTTTCTGAGGAGGTCTTCTCCTTTCCCTACCCACTAAGAAACAGAACTGTTTTACAGTTTCTCCCTGCATTTCTACAGCTTTTAGAAATTTCTATGCCAAAAGGATTGGGAGACATATATATGCTTCCTTCTTAAGCTAACATTCCCCTCTTTGCCTTCCCTCTGGGGCCCACCCACAATTGTCTCCCCTTCTCAGGGAAAGATAATAAGTACAAAAGTATATTCTCCTGGTATTTGTGATTTTTTTTATTCATACCACAAATTTATTTAGCACTTCCTATGGCCCAGAAGTACTGGGCTTTGTGATAAATATAAAATGAAATAAGAAAGAACAAATGATCTTAAAAAGTATAAAGTCTAGTAGAAGAAATGCGTAGGGTTTCACTTAAAAGGTATGGTATAAGAAGCATATGTGAAGAAGGAATGAGATTTAAAAGGTTTAACATCTATCAAGGCATAAGCAATGACAATCAGATTGTATGTCGTGTGTGGCCAAGGGCAGGGCAGTAGCAATGTGTAGCTCTGCATACCAGCCAGAGTTTCCAAGGGATGAGACTAGATAAAAGGCTGACCATGAAACGCTTCAAATGCCAAGTGACACGCCTTGGCTTTATTCTCTAGGCCTACAGAGCCACAGAACAGTTTTGAGTATGGTTATGATACTGTAGAGCTATTTTGGGGACTGTTTGTCAGCCTTTAGCCTACTGGCAACCCAAAGCCACAGAATAAAAAGATTGTTCTTTCTTATTCTTGTAACTTTATTTTTCAACAACCTATGACCCACCCACTGTCTTATAATTTTTTCGCCTACTACAGCTTGCTCCATGAAGACCAGATCTGGTTAGCTGTGTTTGGCATTTGGGATATTGCAGAGCTGTCATCCCCAAGAAGCAGATAGCCAGCTGAGCTTTTGACTTTTGTGTGCCAAAGAACAACTGAAATAAAAAGCTCACAAGGGGATGCACAATCTGACTGGAATTTCCCTCTGCCAGCTGGCTACTCTGACACTTGTGCTTCTTTTCATAATGTTTCCCACTTTTGAGGCTGCTAAGTAAGGCAAAGAAGCAAAGGTTAAACTGGGGGCTGGGCAAATCCCAGTGGAGAGAAACAAACGAAAGAATGTGGAAAGATGTTGTGAAGAGACACATCTTTTGAATTAATCTCCATAAGCATGTCCCCTTTAGCACTATTAATTTTTATTATATTTGTCCTTTTGAAAAAGGGTCTGTTCATTTCTCCCATATGAACTGAGCACTGTTTCATCCACCAAGCATTAGTTGGCTAAATTTATCAGCTTGCCTTACAAAACAGCGTTGAAAAATCTCTTGGCTCTCTATTAGCAGGGAGGATTGCATGGTGGGAAGTATGTGGGCACTGGCGTTAGATGGCCTGTGTGTGACTTCTAGCTCCACAATACAGTGCTGTGAGGTCTTGGGAGGGTTTTGTATCATCATTTTTCTCATTTGCAAATTGAAGATAATAAGGTTAACTACCCCATTTGGAGTACTGAGGATTAAATGAGTTACAGTGCACATAGAAAAGAACCTGACGTACAGTAAGCACTCAAAAAATGTGAATTGTTTCTGTTATTATTATTGTTGTTGTTAATATTACCCTGCATATTTCTATGTCTCTTTCTATTTCTCAATAGGAAGGAATAGATACCCTTTTGTTAATAAAGCCTAACTATGAGCCACAAACTACTAATGATACATCCTACTAATGATCTTTCCAAAGCATAAATCACTAAAACTATGCTAAACTTTCAGAAATGTAATAGGAAGTCAGAGATTTTGTATATTTTTTCCTCTAAAATGACAGGTCTTCTTTAAGCCCTCTTTCTAATTTTCTGGACAAGCTGGGCTGCTCTGAATGAAAACAGTAAATATTTTTCCAATCGTAAAGAGATATCTTAAGATCATTAAAATACTTGCTAGCTTACTGAATGAAAATATTTAATCAATGTTGATTATTCCTAAAACAATAAATGTGAGGGTGTCACACATGGCCGAACAGGTAACTCTTTATTCTGATTACTCCTCAAGGTTTACTTGCAAAGGTGTGCTTTGCAGATAGAACAATCTTCTCAGAGAGAGCAGCACTGGTCAGGGAACTATTTGCATTTCACAAATAGCTATAAATACCCATTATAAAAGGAAGTATGCTCCGATGCTAAGAAAGGGGGAAAAACTGTCTACCCAGAAATCATGTGACTTGTATTACATGGTTGATTTTGCTGTTGGTCATTTGTAAGATGAGAATATTTTAAATTTTTCTTACAGTGAGCCTAAGATATTAAAATAGATTAAAAACAGAATAAAACTGTGAAGTGCTTTGAGTTCCACAAAGCAACCTAGGATTGATACCAGAGAACATATCATGCACAATGACAGATGGCACTCTTTGTTAGTTTCAGTAAGACCTGCATGATCAGCTAATTATTGTGTTATTTTATAAGAAAGTAGGTCAGCAGGAAGCACCAAGTGCAAAAAAAAAAAAAAGCATGTGTGTGATGATCAGTTCTTTGAATTATTCATCTTCATCATTGATTGCTTAATTGAGTAATATGGATACAAAATTCCAGAGTGCCCTCCAGAATTTGAGACATTAGGGCAACAGCAAGTTTCTCTGGCTTGGAAAGAACCATCTGAGATACACAAAAGGTTCTATTTTAAAGGGGAACCTAGCTAGCAGCCCCTGCGAAACTTTTCCAAACTTCTCACTCAAATTTATTTAAAATTAAAGAAAAAGGTAATGATACAATGAAAAGAAACTAAGGCTCTCAGTCAAACCTGTGCTAGAATTTAGATCTCCAGGAATCTTAAATAATTGGGCAGAGAGAGGAGGAGCTCTGAAAACAGGGCATGCTGAGAATTTCAGTCTTTCATGTACTGCAACTTTCTAGATGGACAGAAAGTCAGGAATTGAGGGTTAGGAAGAAGACTCCATCATAAGCAGTAGAACTGTCAACCAGAACACATGGCATTAATTGGGCTAAAAGCTGGTACATAGCCTAACAGTACCCCCGGTGAAAAATAATCATGTTAAGATGTACTGATACACAAAACTCAACCCAGGAGTTACAGATAATCTCAAGAAAAAGACACACAAACAATTGTAGTAGATGTGATCATGAAAGATGTCCCAGAGGAGAAAAAATAAAAACTTTATATGAATTGCACCATTGAAAGAGTTGAGTAGTAAGACCAAAAATGCTCATCATATTCAAGACAAAAATCTATGGAAAAAATGAAATACAACTTTGTTGAGTTATGTTCTAGAAAAAAAAACTGAATTCAATGATTTAAAAAGTTTATTTTAAGCATCCAGGAAAGAAAAGAATTAATGATAGCTAATAAAATTGAAGCACATGTTATAATCAGACTTTATTCTCCACAAACAAAATCATAGAAAACAATGCAGCAACATTTCTTAGGGAAAGAATTGTGAGGGTAAAAGTTTCAAGAACTGTGTTCCCAGAGAACTTGACCTTCAGATACAAAAGGAAACAGAAGAGATATTTTCAGGTTTGCAAGAGTTCAGAAAATAAACTATCCATGTGTGGTTCCTGAACAGGTTAAAGTTGTGCTCTTATTGACCAAGATATCAATCATATTGCTAATAATAACATCCAATCAAAATATAATGAAAAATATATCATTTGCAATAATAACCAAAATATCACAACATACAAGAACAAGAATAATTTGTAAAAGAATTGTGTGGGACTGATAAAATGAAGAGGTTGTGAGAGGAATAAAAAGACTTTTCAGGAAAAGAACATACTTGTGGCTGAATGAGGAGAAAATAAGTATAACATAATCCATCAAAACCCCATTATATATCCTTGGAGTATGGGTGTGATAGGAAGAGTATATTTTCAAAGCAATTCTAAGGTTTATTTAAGGAATAGATGAGAGAAACTAAAAACAAAAAATGTGAAAGCTTAATAGGGAAAACTTGCTCTAGTGAAATGTAAAAATAGATACAACGATGGTATAGTATAAATAGATCACAAGCTAACTCTAGTACATTAAAAAAAAATGACAAAAATGAAAAAGCTCCATGTGAGATAAAGGTTACATCATAAATGAGTAAAAACATAAAAGACAATCATTAATGATGTGAAACAATTGTTGAACAAATTGAAATAAAATAGTTACTTCCTCACTTTGTACTATAAAAGAAAATAAACTGTAGAATGTTTAAATATTTTAATGTTAAAAACTAAAACCACACACACACACACACACACACACACACACACACACACGCACACACCCCTAGAAAAAAAATGTGGGTGTAGAATGTTTAAATATTTTAATGTTAAAAACTAAAACCACACACACACACACACACACACCCCTAGAAAAAAAGTGTGGATATTTATCAGATATCAGCATGGAAAAATGATTTCTAACTATGAAAGTATTGAAAGAAATGCCAAAAAAAATAGCATAAATTTGACTACAGAGAATAAAATTTAAAATTTCCCTACAAGAAAGAGCATCAAAAACTGAAAAGAAATTTCTATCATCATAAAAAAATAAAGATAATTTTAAAAGCGTACAACTGGGGAAAATATTTGACATAGATTTATGAGAAAAGTATAATATAGTTAATATATAAAGAGCTCATGGAAATCTTAAAACCTAAACATAGATATTGGTGATGAATATGAGTAGATACTTCACAGAAGATAAAAGGAAGGAAGGAAAGAAGGAAGTAAAAATGGAATGGAGGAAGGGAAATGGGAGGAGTAGGGAAAGGTTAGGCAAAAAGAAGAAATACTAAACATGAGAGAAAGGTTAAATTACTCAATTTCAAATGTTTTTGTTTTAAGGATTATATTTTTCACTTACTAAATTAATCAAAAATTTCCGAAGCCCAGTATTGTTGAATGTGAAATTAGAAACTGGAACAACTTCTCTGGAAAGCAAGTTTGGCAATCTATATCAAGAATTAATGTCTTTCAATACATTAGCTACTTTTAAACAGTTATCTTAAAGAAATAATTACGGAACATTTGAGGGCAGGAACATTCATTGCCACATAACATCTGCATTTAGTGTTAATCACCTGAGACATCAAAAGAACACCAACATTAGTTGGGACATATGTCACAAGTAATTTGTTACTACTAATATTGAGAGTACCAGTCTTTGAACATCATTCAATAAATTAGGGTAGAGTCAAGGCTATCTCTGTAATGCTATGCTTACTCATATTACAGTGCAGTTTATGACTGGGAAAGGAATGAACAGAGCAATGGCAAATAAATTCCCAAGTGGAATTTGCATAATCCAGAGCCTTTCATCTCTGTGTGTGTATCAGTGGAATGCAAAACTTTCAAGAAATTAGTCATGGGCTTGTGAAAATTGTACATCTATGTGTGCTATAGAAGAGAAAAAAAACAGAACCACTTGTAGAATTGAGTTTGGTGCAATTTAAAACACATGATGTGCCACATGTTTATACTTCAATTTAAAGTTTATACTTCGATTTGGAAGAAGTTTAGTGAGATGGCTAAATGTTCACAGTATGGTGGAGCCAGAAGGTAGGAGTCAGTGCACAGTGACCCCTGTTTTATGGAAGAACTGGAAGGAAGTTCTTGATCTGTGCTGGAAGTTGTGGTCTCTGGGGATATTTTTTATTTTTAGACTTTTTTGAATTTTCTAAATTTTAAGTAGTGAGCAGATATTATTTTCATGATTAGAAATTATTAACAAAAAGTATTGTAAAATTATTCAGAAGTATAGAAAGTTAAAGTGATCCTGTAATCCTCTTTTTCTCTTGATCCCTATGCCAATTAAAACATATAATAAATATATACAGAAGGGGATTTATGCCTTTCTGATTAACCTCATAGAATCAATCCTATCACATACTAAATAGAAAGCCTCTCTGAAAGCATAAAGTAACTTGGTCCTCAGCGTGTCCTCATCTAACCTGCCCAAGACAAGTTTGTGGCTCTTTAAGTATTACACTTTTAATTGAAAACTAAAACAGGGCCGGCCCGGTGGCGCACTGGAGAGTGTGCCGCTTGGGAGCACGGCGGCCCTCCCACCAAGGGTTCGGATCCCATGTGGAGACCGGTTCCCGCTCACTGGCTGAGCAGCATGCGGGCGCGACACCGAGGGTTGCGATCCCGTTGCCGGTCAGTAAAAAAGACAAAAAGGAAAAAAAAAAAAAGAAAAAACTAAAACAAAGTATAATCATGAAATATCATTCCATCCTTCATGAAATCTTACCCTGTTCTTTGAGGAAAAGAGTATTAAAGGACAAATAGTATACTTTAGATGGCCGTCTTCATTCATATTTGTAAGGAACCATCTTAATCTCTCTCTAGGGAGAAAAAACAAAAAAAGGATGCAATGGTCTTCATTGAAATTCATGCACTAACCACCAGAAGGCATACTTAGAAACGACTGGAAAAATGCTTCAGAGTTGTGGGGTTAAAACAATAAGACATGCTGCGCACCTTCCTGTTGTTTTTCTAACCCAGGCATCTTCTTAAGAGATCACAGGTTTCACACTTGGATGGTGGGGAAAAAGACTTCTTCTGCCCGGTACACATGCATCTTGTCCCAGAATTGCCTTTCTAATAATTCAAGCTTCTGAAGGGCACATAAGACATTGTAATAAGTGCATTTCGTGTTTTCATTTATTTCTTGGGAGAATAGCAGTCATTATTAATGTATGTTCTTGACAGATCATTGGATTCACATTCCCAACAGTTTCAAATTACTAGCTAAAATATTCTTTTGAGGAATGTTTAAAAGAAAAGAAAAGAAAAAGTCATTCTCAACTAACTTGCTGAAGCACATTTGTTTTCCAAGGGATCTTACTGTTCCAATTCTGTTTTCTCAAACAGTGTGAATAGCTACCTTAAGTTTCTTAATTTTTAAATATTAAATCACAAAAATGTACTAGAAATATTTCTACTTTGACAGGAGGAAAACGAAATTTCTGTTTTCCATTGCTTGAAATAAAATATGAATAAGGGTTGTTTACTTTAGTTTTAAAGTTGGTAGTGCTATTTCATTTCTCTCCAAATAATTATCTAAAGCAGGTTTCTCAGCCTAGGCACTATTGACATTTTGGGCTTAATAATTCTTTGCTGCTATCCTGTGCATTTTAGGATGAAAGCAGCATCCTTGGCCTCTCCCCATTAGATGCCAGTAGCACTCCTCTTCCCCCAGGTGTGACATCCATAAATGTCTCCTCTAGACATTACCAAATGTCCCCTGGGAGTCAAAATCTCCCCTGGTTGAGAACCGTGCTCTAAATTATATCACTCAAGGAGTGCCACATACTTATTACCTATCTTTTTTATCTACTGCAAAATCCTCAAAAAGTAAGCATTCCTGTCTTTCAAAAGTTGGAACTACCTGCTATTACATTACTTTACTTGTCCTTAAATATTCTACCTAGAATGAGCTAATAAGCCACTAAGATTTTCCATATCCTTCAAAAGAAAATTAACAACTGGCCAAGACAATTTAACTTAGATGTTAGAGATAACTGAAATTTATTTTACTTCCCTTTACATTACGAGGGTACTTCAAAAAGTTCATGGAAAAATAAATTTGAAAGATAATATGAATCTTGCCAAGAACTTAAGTATCTTCATATTTTCTTTTATTCACTTGGTTATGAAAATCATCTAACTTATTTTATCACAATGAATATTCAAACATTGGCTCAAAAGTCAAAGAAATAGATTTTCAATATGAAGTAGGTAATTTAATATAATTCATCTAATGCATATACTTTATTTATAAACTTTATAACTAATGTAGCAATGGAGAAGGGAGAATTTTTCTATCAGTTATATACTTTCTAAAGATGTTTTTATGATTTTTTGTAACGAGTTTATTGGAAACATTTCAGAAAATACAGAAAAGTATGTAGATTACCACAATCCTATTACATAGAGATAATCAAAGTTAACGTTTAGGTGTTAATTTGTCTAAATTTTATTTCATTCATATAAATATATCCTATACGATATCCTTAACAGATCACAATTTATACCCCATCCTGTATAAATTAAGTATAATGTTTGCTGGTTGACACATTAAGAGCAAAATTTGCAATGATAAATATACTTAGCTTTCACAAACAATTATTTTTTATATCAATAAAGTGCATGATGTTGGGTTATCTATACATCGTTCTACTTTTCAGCAATAATCTCCACATACTTCAAACTTCCTGCTTCTCTAACTACATGCATTAGCAGTAACAGAGAAAGGAAATTCAAAAGTAATTAGGGCTTGTGTTTTTCTGATTTTTGTTTTCATTCTTTTCTGTGTCATCTAGATATAGATGTCCAAAGTCCTACCAATTTTTCTGAGAATTCCAGGGGAAGAAAGAGAGTAGCTTATGTTTTTATGGTCACCTTTTATTTACCTCGGCTCCACATGAATCCACTAAAACTAAACAAAACAAACAAATAACAATCCAAAAAATCTCATACAAGACTATTTATATTTAGAAGATTTCACTGAAAAGTTGCTGTTCAACCTCAGAAATTCTCTCTCCATGTCTCATTATCCCCATATTCAGGAAGTCTTCATGAACTGTTTCATTCTTTGTAGTTCATAACCTCACACCATCTTCTTGCTTCTCTGCCCCTTCTCCTCTCTCAGGACCAAGGGAAATTCCTCTCTCTTTCTACATGCTGCTCTTTAACCACCGTTTTGGTTGCCTGTATCCCTTTTAGGGCAATGGAGACCGCTGAGAGAGTCAGAATACCAAGTTCTTGATTATTGTAGGAATTACAGCCAGAAGGACCCTGGTAATCATCTAGTTTAACCCTGCAATCCAAAACAGAAATTGAGAAAACTATCAGACAATTCTAATTTACTATTTATTAACCATAGTTCAAATCACGGATCAAAGCAGTAGAATGAGCACTTGGGAGTAACTAGGGGACCTGGGGACTTGAGGACCTGAGGACTTGGAGCCATGAACCCAACCTTGTCTAACTGGTTTAATTATCTCATGATCACCATACGTTCTTTCCATTATCTATAAAATGGGACTAGAACCTATTCTAATAAGAACATTAGCGACCAACATAAAGGTCGTGCGAAGCATGCTCACACAAATTAGCTGCTTCCATTTTCATAACAATACAGAGAGAGACAGATGCAACATCTATAATTATCATCTTCATTTAAAGCCCCAGAGGAATTAGTGAAATTAGCTGCTTCCATTTTCATAACAATACAGAGAGAGACAGATGCAACATCTATAATTATTATCATCTTCATTTAAAGCTCCAGAGGAATTAGTAGCCTGGTTGAGTCCCATTGAAGTAGCGGAGCTTAAACATGTCTTTGAATCCAAATACTATACCAAGTGCCTCCTCATCATCTTGAGGAAAACTTATGAGAATCTAATGACATTGCATATGTGAAGGTGCTTTCCAAATAATAAAAAAAAGAATGAAAAACAAACAGTTATTAATGCTGTATTTATTTTCAAATAACTTTGCAAAGATGTTATCTACATGAGAATGAGTTGCTCAGAGTTCAGGTAGTTTCCACAAATATTGTCTCCAAATGGCACAGTACATTATTAGATAGAACTTTACATATTAAGATTAAACATCATACTCTAACCCTAGTTTTTCAGTTCTATCATGCTTCTTTAATTATTCTGGACTTTCTTTTTAGAGCTATCTTGCTGGTCAACTGGCAGTGATCCCAATATTTATTCAGCCTACTCTCTCACCTCCCCACCCCGCCCCCACCACCCACCTGCCACCTCCACATCCCTCTTCTTCTGCCGTGGTTTCTGGTAATGATATTTTTCCTTGCCTATGAATGCTCACAACACAGACTGCAAGTCTGGCAGACTGATTTTCCTCTTATTCAAGATGAACTGATTCTAATAGACCACCTGGAGCATTTCACAGTGGGCCCAATATTCTCCTTCACTTGCACAGAAAATTAACAATGAATTATATCTGAAAATCTGGAGCCACAAAAGCTTAAAAAATGTCAATTCCTCAAATCGTCTACGTTCCAGATTTCTAATTTCTTTTGTAACTTTCCACGGAATCTTCTCCATAATTTTCATTCATTTCTCAAGCTATGAAGCTTACAATTGAACACATTTTCTATTGAGTTTTCCTGTGCGCTGAGTCAAACAGTTTCAAATGATACAATTACTTCATCAAAAAACAAATAGGAATTTAACAAGCACTCTCCCCATATCCAATCTGCCCTAGAATCTGTGGGATCCAAAGGCACAGTTGTTCTCAAGCATAAAAAAGATAATATACTATGTCATGAATTGCGTGTGAAATACATAACATAATTTCACTATATACCCATTATATTTACCTTCTTAAAACCACCATATATATTCTATAAATAAAGTTTGTATTTCAGCACAGTGGGGTCCTAACCCTATTTTATCCTGCACTAAATACTTCACAGTTGTGGTTTCCTAACATACATTGATATCCTACATTTATTTTTTAATAAATTCATGCTAAAACTTTTTTCTGCAATATTGAAATTCTTCATCAAAACAATATTCATACTTTGTAAAAAAAAATCAAATAAGTCCACAACCCTTCTCATACTCATTTGCAACAACCTCTCCCCCCACCACAACAAAGGGAAAGTCTTTCAACCATTTCTGCTATTCATTTCTGCTTGTAGAAAACTAAACAATAAACGTATTGTTTTAAAAATATGTAAAGCTTGGGCCGGCCCGGTGGCGCACTGCTACAGTGCGCCGCTTGGGAAGCGCGGCAGGCGCTCCCGCCGAGGGTTCGGATCCCACATACAGACCGGCCGCTCACTGGCTGAGCGAGGCGCGGGAGCAGCACCGAGGGTTGCGATCCCGTTGCCAGTCCCAGTCCGGTACGGGCACGACACTGAGGGTTGCGATCCATTGCCAGTCATGAAAAAAGACAAAAAGGAAAAAAAAATATATATATATATATAAAGCTTAAATAATGAAATAACTAATATTCCTATATTTGTTATTTATTTATTTAACTGCTTGACCCTCAGCTATTTAAAATGAGGCTTAGTTCTCTTAACTGTAGTCCTTCTCTCCTCACTTCTTAATTTTGATAATTATATTATTATTTTTAGTTTTATTGGTTGTAATTTAGAAATATCTATTTACATTTCTATACCTTGTCCATTAAATTTTAGCCAGTTTCTTGCTACCCTCCAGTGTGGTGTTAGACTGTTAGTGTCTCTACCCATCACTCGACTTTGGCTCGTTTCTTTCATCTTCCACCTTCTGTCAGCTAGCTGTACCTTTACTTTTTCAAGGTTCTAGAATTTTAATTACGTGAGCTAATAAATGTGCTTGTATATTTAAGTCGTGTTGAGTTGAGGTTCCTCTCACTGATGACTGAAACCCTATTGACTCACACAGAGTCTCCTACGTGATGATCCGCTGGCCTGGAAGTATGGTGCTACCATCTACTTGTGGAAACAACTGTATTTTAAAAGGATGTATGATATTTTTAACCTGTAACTTCTAGTTAATTAAAATTTATCTCATCAAATACACAAAAAAACATAAAATGAAGTTCTGCAACAATTCTAAGACAATATTTTACTCAGTAGCCTTTTTAAAAGAACTTAAACTTTGAAAAACAAGTGTAATAAAATTTCTCAGCCCAGTACCTCTACTTTTTTCTGCCTCTCTGAAAAAGGTTTTCAGATGTCATACCTGGCGAATCAGATTCCTATTCCCCTATGAAGGAAAACCACAAAAATAACCTTCATATTGGTCTCGCTACACATTCTGGTTATGCTCAGCTCATCATATCCAGGTGCTGTGGTTTCAATGTCTCCCCAAGCTCACGTTGGAACTTAAACCCCAGTATGGTGGTGGAAGATGAAGCTTTAAGAGGCGACTGGATCACGAGGACTATGCCCTCCTGAACAGATTGATCCATTCATGAAGCAATGGGTTGATGGTTTAATGGGTGTCATGGGCATGGTCTGCTGGCTCTATAAGGAGAGTGAGTGAGAAGTGAGCTCTCACTCTTTCCATTCTCTGGCCATGTGACACCCTGGTTGCTACGGGACCCTGTAGAGTGTTCCCAGCCAGAAGAAAGCCCTCATCAGATGTGCTTTCTGGACCATGAACTTCCCAGCTTCCCAAACTGTAAGAAATAAATTCTATTTCTTTATAAATTACCCAGTTTCAGGTATTATGGTATAAGCAACAGAAATGGACTAATACATAATATGCCAGTGTTTATGTATGGCTCAAAATATGTTATTCATTCATTTATATTTCATTTCACCTCAGAAAGTATTTTAGACAGCTTAAATAAAATGCATACATACAAATATAAGCTAATAATTTATAGATGAAAATAATAAACCAAGACAAGGTAAAGATTATGTGTATTAAAAAATCACAGTGAAGCAAGCCATGATTCCTTGCTAAATTGAAATATAAATTTGGTCCTGAGCTTCCCGATAGTTGAAATAAAAAGAAGTTACAATGATTTTATTTTAGGAAAAACAAAATCTCTCCTAATACTTCAAAAGAAATGTTCTTGAGGGACTGTGACCCAAGATAAAATGGGAAAGGGAGTCGGAGTGTGCCCATCACCAGTGCTTTCTGAAATTTTGTCTCTGTTCCTCCCCGTGCATATAAAAAATTCTTGTCATAAATATATCACACAATGAGAAAACTGCATGGTTGGGTTCAACAAATTAGAAGAATGTAAGTTTTGTAAAAGGAGAATTAAAGGGATGTGATGTTGTGATTCATAAAAGCATTTTCCTTCATACATGTCAGAAATGAAGAAAGACAGACCTAATTATTTTTTATTCTCTCTACACTGATATTATTTTATTATTCCTACTAACATAATTGTCAGGTGAATGAACTGGATTCAGTGAATTGGAGAGAAGTCATGTGGAAGTCTAATTTGTTCAAGACACAGAAATCCAGAGGCATTTCAACTACCAGGATCCAGAAGATATAAATCCAGTTTTTTGTTGTACTTACTGATAAAGCAATCTTAAAATAACAGTATCTTAAATTTAAAAACACAGAGAAAATAATGTTGTGATTAGCATATTACCATAGATCACATGAAGCAACTTATAAAAGATTTTGTCTATGTATTAACAAAAACACCTTACAAATGCTAAAACTCTCCCCAAAGTCACAGTTTCTATAGTGAACATTTAAATATGTGTTAAAACTGATAACTCTCTAAAACAGCTACAGCTCTCCTATCCCATATTGGACAACTGATGAGGAAATCACTGATGAAAAACTTTAAATATATAACTTAGTGAATGAAATATCACCACAGTAGAGTCATGAATATTACCCAGACAAATGATAAAATATTCGTTCCCTGTAATAAATGGGTGTGGACTTGCTGACTACCAGAAAATTGCCAAACACTGGTTTTGACTTAAATATACTTAAAAACTCATGTATATTAGATTTATATAGATCAATTCTTCCGCAATTTTCACTTGGAAAGTGAAATATGTGCAGTTAATTAGTTGAAAATAACAACTGTTGGTTCAATTAAATTCAGCAAATTTCATATTCTAGTGTTACCATATGTACATTTGTTTGAAGTAATAATTAAACTTATGTACAAGATTGCATATTTTGGAGCAAAGTAAACAAATTACATTATGACACATGGAAATATATCTAAAAATACACATATACTTTCACCTTTGAAAATTAAGCACAAAAGCCATAAGTGAATCCCTAATAAATGCCTCCAAAATTTTAAATTCAGTACTTGATTACGTGAGTATAAATTTGACCCAGCCATTAACAACTTCTGTGTTAAACTATGCACATTAGCAGACACAGGATACATTATTTACATGCATACATTGAAATTTGCATAGGTTTTTAAGTATTATAACAGAAAAATATTAAATCGAATATTATGACCCATCTTTTTTTTTTGAGAAATATATTAAGAGTAGTCAGTAGCAAACAAAATTTCTCAAATTTTTCCCATACAGAATTATTTCCTAAGTGTTTTTATCTTCTCTCTTAATACCTTCTCAATGAGAAAAGAGAAGGGGGGGAAAAAAGGAAAGAAAAAAAAACGGATAAGTACTTCTGTGCTCTAGAATCAAGAGGCAGGAGTTTCATTCACATCTATTTTGAGGGAAAAAAATAATAGGCTCAAAGAATATTTCAAGTTGAAAAATGTGCAGTCAGAGGAAATATTAACTGGCTGCTAGTGGGCAACTATCTTGACACTCACCTGTAGAAACGCAGAAAATACTATTACTTCATTTAAGACTGCTTTGCACTTGGCACAGTAGCTTAGAGAAAACAAAGTGCTTGACAAACACTGTCTTGGCTGGATCTCACAGCATCCAAAGGAAGCAGGCACAGACTCTTGTAAAAGAGTTAGTGATTAAGAGACTGGCTCGAGGTCAATCAAGAACAAAACTTAGTCTTGGGGGTCATGCTATCACCTGAAATTGATGTGATAAGGTGTGATGAGTTTCAATTATGAAAGCAAAGTAGTAATATAGCCATTTTTTTCTCGTTTGATATCTCTTCTCTCTTTTTCTTCTTTTGGTTCATTGTACAGATTATCCTTTAAAAAAATAAATTTGGCCATCAAAATAACTTTATGCAGACACCACATGTCACATGTGTACAAAAATACTTAAATGCAAAGTTTACTGCTAGAACAAATACACTGAGCATGACAACTACTTGAAGTACACATAAGTAATTTTACTTTTAAATATGCAAATATGTGTTACTAAATACTGTTTTCATTATGGTATAGCCCACTTTCAGTATAGAACTCAATAAAGTTTGTAAAATTCATATGAACAACAACAGATGAGTAATCCAATTCAAATCAAATAAACAAATAACTATAGAGTGCCTATTTGCAGGATACTGTGATGGAGAAGCTGCAGTCGTTTTTAGCCAGGGCTTTACTCCAGTCCTTTCTCGACAGA
Organism: Galeopterus variegatus; assembly: GCF_000696425.1. Classification (NCBI taxonomy): domain Eukaryota; kingdom Metazoa; phylum Chordata; class Mammalia; order Dermoptera; family Cynocephalidae; genus Galeopterus; species Galeopterus variegatus. Next base: position 79,758 of record NW_007729853.1, read on the forward strand.
TAGAATACATAGGTAGATATGTATAGATAGATAGCCTACATGTATATCACCTATATCTATACTCTTCTATGCAGGTACTTCATCCAATCTCCACTGGAGATACCTTGAGTGACTTTATTATAGAAGTTCACAATAAAGATGATTTACATACAGAACTCACATATTTCAATTCTTGAAAGCGATTTTCTTTCAGAAAGAAAAAAAAAAACATGACAGTGCCACTGACAGTCTGTGTTTTGGAGAAGAATAGAAACTAACTTGTTTCAGAAACCTGGTGTTTTGGCAAATTTCTTAAGAATAAAAATGCTCAGGACTGTGAATGCACCAACCTGAGCGTTGCCTGGTTAGGCACTTGAAAGCAATGTTCTAAAAGGAAAGGCCTCAGCTAGAACAGTTAATAGTGCTACAACGTGTTTGTGCAGCTGTCTTTCACATAAAAACTTTCGCCAGAAAAGGCGTTTAAGTTGAGGATACGGATTTAGATGACCTACAAAAGTAGTGCGTCCAGTGATCTCATTTTCGTCAACTCATTATAATAATAGTAATTTAAGCACCGCATCTCCCTCGACGGACTCCCACTTTGCTATACAGCTCTTGCCGGACTTGACCTGCCAGGATCGGGGTCCCACCGCTGAACTCCAAGCGGTTTGTTCCTAGTGGATCAGGGCGGGTGTGTTGCCGGAGTCGCATCCTATTGGCTACACCTCTGGGACTGGCCGGGCTTTCCGACACTTGATTGGACGAAACTGCCCTCTGTAGGCAGAGATCATTGGAGGGCGTTGGAGCCAGGGGGCGGAGCGGGTTCCTCAGGATTCTTGACCGAGCGCGCTCGTCCTCGGAGCCGGGCACGGGGCGCGGGACCGGAGCTGCGCGAGTGGCCGCGAAGGGAGGGTCTCCGCGCTGACGGGGTGTCGGGGGTGGGGGGCAGTGCGGGTCTGGGGTTGATTGCCGGCCTCGTCTCCCGGAGACAGTCCCGGCTTTCCCCCGGGGGTGGCCGCTCCGAGACAGCATCTGTCAACGATCTTCTTCTCTTCTCCAGCCGGGCCGGGCGCCACCGGCGGCGGCCGAGGGAACGCGGGACCCGGCGTGGTGAGCCCATTAGCTGTCAGGAGAGCGGCGAAGCGGCCCGAGGGCGGCGAGAGACACACAAAGAACGCGGTGGGCGGCGACGGCGAAAGGGGGCGGCCAATTCGGGACGGTAACTCCGTGCCGCGCCCGCTCGTGCCACCGCTGTCCTGGCTTGGTCCGCGACCGCGGAGACAATGCGGCCGGGCTCGGCCCCGCGCGCCGTCGTCCCCAACTTGACCGTCTCCCGGCTGGCCCAGCCCCCTCCCGGGGAAGGGGCGCCCCCTCGCTCCCACGGCCGGCGAGGGAAGTCGGTGCGCCGCCGCTGAGCCGGGCAACTTGCGAGCCGGGAAAAGTTTGCGGCGCCTCCGCGGGGCGGCGCGGCCCGGCCCGCCCCTCGCGTCCGCGGTCACCGCCGGTGACTTTCTCGAGTCGTCGTCCGCCGGGGCCAAGGCGTGGCCGGCGGGGAGTGCGGGAGGGCCGGAGTCCGTCCGAGGACTCCCACGGCCTGGGCTGCGGGTGAGTCGGCTTTGGGCGCAGTGGGCTGAGGCGGCGTGGGGTAGCTGAGCTTGGGGAGAAGGCGCGGACAGAGCCTTTAATACTTTTTGGAGCAGGCGGGGAGAACAAATGAAAGTGAGGTGCTTGAGAGGCACTGACGTGCCACTGACTTGTGAACCGTATCCGTGGGAACCCTTCATGGGCCGGGACTACCGGGGGCCTGGCAGGGGGGCTGGAAAGGTTTAGAAGGTCGCGGACCAGCCCGGCCTGTAACTGGTTCTGCTTGACCTTGGACAAGTGACTTTACCGCTTAGATCTCATCGTGTGTGATATATGGGCTGCAGCTACGTGATCTATGGTGTCTTCCAGTTTTTAAAATAACGTCTTTGAGATTTTGTGGCGCACGAGTTTTGAAGCTGTGGGTCAGGATTTATTTACATGCGCCGGGATTCACCTTTCAGCCCACTCAGAAGTAACTTTTAAGCCTGATGTTTTAAAATACTAATAGTAGAAGGTTTTCTTTAGTGAAAAGTAAATGACTCAGTGCTCATTTTACGATTCTTAAGACTGGTCCACTTTGCTGCACCATTTTGAGTCCTAGGGTCCAGGCTGGGACAGAGAGCCAAGCCCGAGGCTGAAGTAGCAGGTGCACCCAGAGTTCTGGATTCAGTTTAAGGATAGAACAAGACACTTATTATGCACGGGAGAGAGTAAAGAGGGCAGGTGTTTGTGGTTTTATTTTCTGTATTGCTTCTTTCTGCTGAAAACTTTTGCCGGGTCGGGGGTGGGGCACTGGGGGAAGGAGCTCTTCTGACAAAGAAGGAAAAGAAGATGTCACTTATAACCAAAGTGAAAAACTAATATAAATCTTCCTTACAGGAAGAGTAACACAAATGCAAGTACATCTTGATCTAATTTTAATGAAGGATTGAAAATAGCTACTGTGTTCAGTATCACTGACGCCAAGACAGCTCACTTACATAATCTTTGGGATGTGTTAGTGACATGAATAATTTTGCTAAATAATTAATGTTAATGGTTCGGTCTGACAATGGTATTAAAATATTGTCATCTCTGTGTTGCAGAACAGTGGTGTGTTATCTTTTGGTTATCATAACCTGCGTTTTTTTCATGAAAAGTAAACATTTTCCGTAACCAAAGTTCTCTTAAATATTGCATGTATACTTAGTAGTGTATGCAGGAGAAATTATTTTGTTCTCTGAGTGATAAAGTCCTCCGGTTTTCTCACCATTTCATGAGAGTGCCTTTTAGATGTCAGGTGCTCCACTGGACATTTTCTCTTATCATGGAAGAAAATATTTGTATAGCAACAAAAGTTGAACTTACTTTTTTTATTTGAATGTACATTATTATAAATAAATAACAAATACTTGCTAAATAAAATACCCTGTGCTCAGATAATAATAATTAAAATTCCATCTTGCCCATTTTTAAGGAGAATTATTATTATGCTTTTAGTGGACAGAAAGAAGATATCAAAGAAAAAACTGGTAGAAAAACTGAGTTTAGTGCCAACATTTATCCTGAAAGTACATGCCTTAAAATAGGGATATGCATTTGGAAAGAGACAAAGACAATGGATAGGATTTCTAGGAGAAAGACAGCAATATTGATTTAACATAATACATTTTAAGACCTAGTTTTGTTTGACGAACAGGAACCTTTGGAAAGGTATGTTTCTTAAATAATCAGTAGCTGTTGGCCTGTGATTGAATGTTTAATTAAATGGCCTGATCATAACCGTAATATTTCACTTGAGTGCTGTCTGATTTTTAAACTTAGCATGAAATAAAGTAAAACAAATAAAAATTTTAAAATAGTATGAAATAAACCGTTCAGTTCAGTTGCATAGAAATGTAACTTTTGAAATCAACTATATCAGCAGTGAAAAAAATTATCTCCAATTTTACACCAAATAATTTTAAGCACCAGAAATAGTCTTGCCAGGAGGGTCTTCACTCTAGACAGGTACTGTGAGTAGGAGAGAACCAATGTGGACTACAGTAAAATATGCTGTTATTCCCAAGGGGCTTGTGTGTAATAGTCTATTTGGTGATATCAGGAAAATACTAAGGCCTCAATATTTGCAAACCTCGAAACCTCAAGAACTGACCGGTCAACCTAGAACCTAGTATTGATATTTGAACAACAAGCTGTCTTTAGGCTATATGCTCTCCATGCGGATTTGGTGGTGTTGCCCCCGCACCGGACCGGGGACCACCAACGGGATTGCACCCCTCGGTGTTGCTCCCGCACCTCGCTCAGCCAGTGAGCGGGAACCGGTCCGCGCTTCCCAAGCGGCGCACTCATCCAGTGTGCCACCGGGCCGGCCCCAACAAGCTGTCTTTAGGCTATATGCTCTCCATGCGGATTTGGTGGTGTTGCCCCCGCACCGGACCGGGGACCACCAACGGGATTGCAACCCTCGGTGTTGCTCCCGCACCTCGCTCAGCCAGTGAGCGGGAACCGGTCCGCGCTTCCCAAGCGGCGCACTCATCCAGTGTGCCACCGGGCCGGCCCCAACAAGCTGTCTTTAGGCTATATGCTCTCCATGCGGATTTGGTGGTTGGGCGTAAGAGGTTAGAGTAGTGTATTTCATTGTAGTCCTAGACCACCTGTATCAGAATCACCTGTAGTACTTGCAAAACTTCACATTCCTGGGTGCCTCCCACTCTTACAGAATCAGAATGTCTGTGAGCAAAACCTAGAATTTGTATTCTTAACAAGCATATTTCAAAATGAAAGTTAATCAGACTGAGAATTAGTTCTAAGAACTAGTGTTAGAGTTGTCTTGCCAACGTTGTGATGGCAAGTGTTGCTTTCTTCTAGGAATATTAAAAAAGCTCCCTAGATTCTCACTGCTCTGATCACTCCCTACAGCAGAAGACCTGTTGACCTTATCTCTTAGTTGAGCCCTTTGGCCAGGGAGGCCCTAATGAACCACTTCTGCAGGTAAACTGAGGTACCACCTGCAAGCCGAGTTAAGGCTGCTTTGGAGCACAAGGCCCAAGAGACCACGGTTCACAGACCCCTCCTATTAGTGGAATACTTCCACTATCCTCCCCAGCCTGTTGATGATTTGTGTGAGTGGCAATTCCTGTTTCTTCCCCCTCTTCAACTAGGGAGACAAGGTTCCAAGCAAATGATTGGGAATAGACCATATGGTATAGAAGGCCTGAGAGAGAACCAAACATGAATGCTGTATGGAGAGCTGTCGCCTCAACACGCTTTAACACTTAACATTTCAAAATTTTGGTCCTAAATCTGTTAATGTGGCAAGCAAGTGTATGGCTAAACCCAGGACCCCTGACTTCTATTATCAAAACTTTCATCTACAAACTCGTACAATGGTTCCTATATTCTCTGTAGGTATAAAATCCCTGACATATAAGTGAGGTTTTTCATGTTTATTAAATAAAAAATGGAAAGAGTTTAGGAGAGATTTAAAGCATAGGCTGAGGAGTTTGCAGACCTAATTCCAATCCTAGCTTGGCCATTTACTGCCTTGATGGCCTTGAGCTGTGTCCTTGACTCTCTAAGCTTCAGTCCTTTCTTTGAAAATGAGGATAATAGTACCTGCCTCATAGGAGATGTTTGGAAATTATGTAAGATTACAAATTAAAATACAGCTAATAACTCACACAGTACATACTATATGTAGCTTTTAATTAATTATAGTAACTTTTTCAAATTTCTTTTTTAGCACTGTAGAGTTGCTGTAGAAGAAGGAAAAGAAGAAGACAACACTGGAGGAGATAAGTAATGCTAGACACAATGGAAGGTCACACTACTAAATAGTGATTGTTGAGCAGAGGGAAGAGGGAGAGAAGTATGTGGCCTGCAGTGCCACCTAATAACTTGGGTTTCATCATATATCTATCTGGCTCAGGTGCTGTCTCCTCTGCCCTCCTCACCTTTTGTATCACTTTATTTAGCACTTAATTATATACTTTCTTGACATACTTTAAGAAACACTGATTATGTGGTCTGACTCAAAGTTTTAGTCTTGGTTTTGGATTTTAGTATCACTGATCCTCAGCCTTGCAGGGGTTTAAGGATGACAGCTGTTTCTCCCATTGGGATCTAGCTTTTAGAATTGTTATGGGGAAGAGATTTCTTTCTATGATTCTATAGGAATAGATGCAGAATTCAATTCTAGAGACACTTTTTCAGAGAAATGTATGCCACCAAGACATGGGGACATGGTCAGAGAGGCTTCTGCCCCTAGACTTTTCACACTACCTTTGCTTTCTAGAACTATTTATGCTTGTTAAAGCACTTTCTCTCTCATCAGCTCACTTGTTCCTTACAACAGTCCTGTAAAGTATTACTAATATTACTAGACAGACTCCTATGAAGCACCTCAAAGCTTTCTGTCTCCCCACTTCCATTCTCCCTTGCACACCTATCGCTAGTCTAGTCTAGGCTAGTCTTTGCTTTCATCAAGTCAGTTTTTAAAAACAAAATCTTTTAATCTATTAGTTCCCACATCAAATTGACTCTCTCCTGCCTGCTTTATAAGGTGTCCTTAAAACCAGGGTTCCATCCTACTATAAACACTGTCTCTCCATAGTTCCAGGCACATGGCAAACTCACTACTTTGCATTAGCCCATATTGCTTCCCTCATTAGTGATGCCTCCTCTAGAACTACCCAGATTCTCTTCATTCTTCAATTTCCAACTCTTCCTTGGAGCCTTTCCAAATTATTAACATCTTAAGGATGCCGCTTTCCTTCGAATTCTTATGGTAGCTACAGCTATTTGGTCACTTATAACCTGGTCTTAAAGTCCTAATGAGAAAAAAAAAAAAAGTATATGATGGATTTGATATAGAGAAGAAAGCACTGGACTTGAGTCGGTCTTAATACTTCTGAGGAGCTATGTGAGCCTACACAAGTTGCTCTACCTTTCTGGATCTATGCCTCCTGATCTGTGAATGGAGAGGATTGGGCCAGATGATCTTGATGGTCCCTTCTCATTCTGAGATTCTAGGACAACTTGGTGTTGCTTACCTGGGATAGGATTGGGGCTCTTAGTGTGGAAATGTCAGTTATGGGTACTCAGCGCCTTCAGGACTTGTTTTATTCCTGAGATTTCTAATGCTAATCTTGGCAATTTTCAAATGCCATGTACCTTTTCTGGCAAACTAGTTAACCACAAGAATTCAGGGACGGTTAGTGGGGTACAGATTAGGTATCAGGATGACATGTATTAAGGACAATAAAGCATTATTCTTGGGAATGACTTCCTATGGTAGAATAAATAAGGTTGGCTGCTTTACCAGTCTTAGGCATCTATGATTAACTTTGCATTTTATTTTCATTGGATAGTGTTATATAATAATAGTTATGTTTTATGTTTTCTTTTTAATCATAACTTGGAAAACATTAACATAGTCAAAACTCTAGGGTAATCTATAGTAATATGGTTGTAGACATAAGTCTGCATATATATGTAAATATATCATATGCACATTACGTTTAAACTAAGAGGAATACCCCTGAATTATGAAGTGCTATTATACATTGACTGGACCTAAGAATATCTCTTTAAAGTGTGTTGACATTTCATTGACCTTTGAAAGTTCATTCTGTTAATCATACTCAGAGTGCTAAAGCTATGGTTGACTGCTCTGATGTTTTTACATTCAGTCGTGCTTAGCATATAAATTCTTCAGTGTAATTGCTACTTATTTAGCAAGTTTCCTTTCTTCTCTGAAAATGTGAGTTGTACTTGTGTTTTTGTCTTTTTTTTTAACTTTGCTTCAGGCTGAGTAGAGTTTGAATTGAAATGCTTTCCTGTCATTAGTTATATGGGTTGTCGCTTCTTAATATAGAAGAGATGGAAATTTCTTGCTTAAATAAAGTAGTGTACTTTTCTTCTTCAGAAGTTAGAATTCTTTAAGTTACAATGCTAAAAGTTAGACAAGCTTAACACTTCAAAACTATATATTTTTTAACATAATAAACTTTTGGAAATCTGTCAGTTCCATTTATGGAAATTAAAACTACCAGTTTAATACTTTTTATTAAAGAAGGATTCAAAGAATCTGTTTTCATAAAAATTCTTGAATTGCCTGAGTGGAATTTTATTTTATTGTAAACAAATTCTTTGTTAAAAAAAAAAATTGGGCCGGCCCCGTGGCTCACTCTGGAGAGTGTGGCGCTGGTAGCGCCGATGCCGCGGGTTCGGATCCTATATAGGGATGGCCTGTGCACTCACTGGCTGAGCGTGGTGTGGACCACACCCTGCCGAGAGTTGAGATCCCCTTACCGGTCAGAAAAACATAAACAAAAAACAAACAAACAAAAAAAATTAAAAGTTAAATGTTTTTCTTTTTTAAATCTTAACATTTTATTAATATCACCTAGAGAACATCTTTTGAAATGTTTAAACATTTCTGGGTCTTAAATTTATTAAATCATTCTATGGAAGTACTTTTTAATATGGTTAGCTGTCTTACAGGTTTCTAAATTGAGATTTCTAATGGCCAGGTAAAAGTAGCTAAACTTTTTGCTAAATTTTCATAGAAAAATAAAAACATATAATACTAGTTTTTGGCAATTTATCTTTGAGACTTCAGACATGTTTTTGGAACATTTTTACCTTAAAAATAATTTTTAAATGGGGAAATTAATTAATATGTAGACCAGTGTTCATTTTCAAGAAGTAGTCTTACACTTTGCAAATAGGTAGCTTGATATTTGAAATGTAGTCTGCTCTGTGTTTTGATCTCATTTACCATTTACCACATTACAAGCATGGTAGATAGTCCCATTGTCATAAAGCTTATATTTTTTCATCATCATTTCCCTCAGTATTGTCCTATCTTTTTTCTTCTGTCTTTTTCTCTTGTTATAGCTGTCCTTTTCATTTCATTATATAGCCCTACCTCCTTTTCTCTTAAGCATTTAACTTCATACTCTGTCCTTTTTCAGAATATACAGTGAAACATCTTAAATAGTATTATCTAAATAAAACCTAAAAAAGGCAAATGACTGCAATGCTGAATAGTCAGATACAAGATGTCCTAGACTAAATGTAAACTCTCACACTTCCATTTTGTAAGCTGTGATTTCAGCAGATAAATAGATGTATTTCGTCCTTAATAATTAGTTCCTCAAGACCAGGACTGACTAAATACAGAACTTGAAGATAAAGCCTGGTTCTTTAGGAAATCTTTCTCAATTCTTGGTAATTCTCCTGGGGCTGATGATACATTGACAAAATCAGTATATTCACTTTTCTTTTCTGTTTGAAATCTGCTTTTCCATTATAAAGAGCTCAATGATAAAGAGCTCATTGTCATAGAATCTGGATGTACATATTCACAGATTATTTTATTTTCATGTTATTTAACAAATTCTCATACTTTGTTGTCCCAAACACTGTCTTAAATACTTTATAACTACTAATTTATTTAATCTTTTTAACTCTATAGTTAGAATTACCTTCATTTTACAATTGAGAAAACAAAGGTACAGAGTTTTATTTTATGGTAGGGACTTAAGTGAGGGGAGACTGATAGGTGTAGGCAGAGTAGATAACTTAATAGTAGTTTTGAAAAGCAATGAAAAGATGTGCTAGAGTTGTGGGAAGATAAGTCTACTTAGAAAGAATCCACACTCAGCTGGGCCCAGGTTTGAAGAGCAGTATGTTCTGCTTCTCAATTTTAATTAAGACTTTGGGCTCTAGAAGTAAAGGGTAAACTTTTCAGGAGACACTCATCAGGTTTCAGCTGCCTGTTTGGCCTGGTGAGGTGGGCTCTGCTGGCTCCTGTGATTCTCATGGGGCTGCTTATCTTTGCTCTTAGTGTTTCTTGGCTGGCCGTTTGGCCTTTGGAGGGTTTAACTTCTCTCTCAGCTGGAAGCTTGAGCGTTCCATTTTTTCCCCAGCCTTCACCCTAGCCCACTTCATCTCCCTCCTTGCCGTTTTTGTATTCCTTTGAATAATTAAATTTAATAGTGTTTGTGTATGTGTTTTGTATGGAATTTAGAGATTGATGTTAAGCAACAAACTTAAAGGACAAAACTATCTTTTCTGTTGTAATTGGGGATGAAAGCAGATGGGAGAGCAGCTAAAAGAAAGGAAAGTGACATCATGGAACAGAAGAGATATATTGAAGGGGGAAAGGATAGTAGAAAAATGAGGGGAGAGAATTACTAATTTGCCTTACACCCACCCTTCCTCCCCAACTTCACAGTAACTGGGAGTGTCGTTCTGTTTTGCCTGACATGGGTTTCACCAGGGAGTTGTGTGTTGTGGGAGTGGAAAACTTCTCCCTTTTGGGTTTTGAGAGTTGGGTGTGCTGCTTTAAGATGCCACTGGTAACTAAGTAATATTTGTTTATACTGGATATTTTTCTCTGTAGCCTTTGTGGGTGGGGCTTATAATACAAACAATACTCTTAGCAGAACTGCAGGTACTCCATTGCTGTGTTTATTTTATTACTTAAAAAACTGCCAGAGCCCTAGGACTTCTGAGCACACTTAGAAAATACCAGAGGCAATTGTAAGAATAGCTTTAGAACGAAAGAAAAAATAAGAAGAAATAAGAAAAATAAGACTTGCATGTTTTAGAATACTAACCAATGTGGTAGATTTTTAAAAAATTAATGTTCCAAAGACTAATTAGAGTGGTTCATTTCATCAGTTAGAATTTTTTTAAAGCGAGTGTAAAGTATTCTTTTATATAAGTCCTCTTTTCTTGATAGATAATCTAGGTAAAATAAAATTGTGGCACTTTTGTTCCATAGAATGTAAAACTAAGGTTAGAGTAAGAATTCTTATGGGAATTTAGGAGTTTTTGGATGTTCCTCACATCATCTGCAATGACTTTTCTTGGTCAGATCACAGTTCTCAAAGCATTCCCTACTGATTTATGATTGTATTGAGACCGAATAATTGAAATTGTTACTCTAAGAAAATCCAAGATAGATGATCAATCTTAAACTTTCTGACAATTCATTTTATGGTCCCCTGAAGACTCTCTTTTTTTCCTGCTCTCTGTAGAAAGGTAGATTATTCATTAGCATTTATGAAGAACACTCAATTTAAATAAAATGTTGAGCTAGTCTAAATGGTGAAAGTGTTGATTTGAAGAAATTTATTTCTAAGTAGTTCATTTCCTAGGTAGAGAAGGATGATATTACCAGGTTTGGTTAGATTCCCATCTGTGAAATAAAGTAAACTGAATATTTTTTTCTTGATAATGGATGGCAATAATATGCTGTTCCAACATTAGAGAACTCACTAATAAATTACCCTTAGGGAATGAAAAGAAAGGGAAAAAGGTAGCTTTTCTTATTTGTTCCTTTTTCATTTATCCATTTTCCCCACTTGTGCATCCTTTCCTATAATTAGGGAAATATTATTTTTCTCCACTATTCTCCCCAGTTTGTGCATCCAAGATTGGCACCACACCACGTTTTTCTGGAGGCAGGCAGAAATGGAACCTGGGCCTGGAAGCTAGTGGAAACCACCTTGTGCTTTTTCAGACTCTCGCCAGGGGCAAAAGGAGCAAAACAGAAGTTGGTGGTCTGTTGCTGTTTCGTCTGTGGCTGCCCTGTTTGGTTGACCTGATCTTTTTAACCTCCATTCTTAATGCTTAACTCTATAAATGAAATTAGGGCCAGTCACACTGTATTTCCATCGTCAGCTATCCCTAGTGGTTCAAATTTAGCACAAACCTGCTGTGAGTACATATTAATTAGGTGAATACAGTAGAATGCAATCATAACATTAGTTTTTTTAATAACTATTCTTTGAATAGAAGTATGGTTTTTATCTTATGATTTTACAGTTATTTTGTTGAAAATCTAGAAAATCCTTACATGAGCAGCAACTATGAGCTGCTGATAGACCAAAACAGTTTAAGTCAAATATTAACTTGCAGTAAAACTGACGAAAGTGTCTTTGATTTAGAGGTACAGTGGACTTTTTCAAGTTAAGTTGCCCATTCTCTAATGGAATGGTGTAGAGATCTTGCAACCTGATTTAAAGGGTGAACTCTGACTACGATTTTTTTGTCCCTATTTTCTGTATGCTGTGTCACCATTTGCCTTAGGTATAAGGTAAATGAGCCTCTTTCCTTTTGCTGCTTTCAACCCTTGTGCTCATGCCAAACAATATTGGAGACAATTAAGTTCTTCTGTAGAATGCTTTATAAGTCAGCTACTAAGTAAACTCCCAAACTGTTTTGTAGTCCTGCTATTTTTAAAAATGTATGTGTGGGGGAAGTGATGTTGAATGAATTCAGAGTAATTGGTCGTTCTTGTATTAAGAAAAATCACACTAGTTAAGGGAAGTCTGCTTCTTGATTTGTCTATGTTTAATTTAAAAAAAAATTCTAACTCTCCCTCATTTCAGTTCCCACTCTACCTCATAAATTCAAGCAATGAAGGAATTAGAGTCATTGGATTTTATAGCTGGAAGGATTTTAGAGAGAATCTGATTAACCCTCTTATTATAATTGATGAAATTGATGTCCAGTGAGGTCAAATGAGATCATGGTACTTGTTTAAAAGCCCAAATAACGTTTGAGTTTGTTTCCATTAGTAGATACTGTGCTGTTCGATCTGTCCTAACATGGTCAAAATCAGAAGGGTAATAATTAGGAAAAATAACTGATACATGTGGTACTTTCTTGTATGTACCTCAGTCATCTCCCAAAGAGCTCTATGAGGTATAGGTATAGCAGTTTTCATTCACAGAGAAAACAGTCTCAGTGAGGGTAAGAAACCTGTCCAGGCTAGTCATCTGTCAAAACAGCCCAGTACTCCATGTCTTCCCACCTTGCAGAAACATCAGCTGGTCTCAATACAATTCTCAGACCACAGGATGGGAAATCACATTTTCATACCAAAGCTCTGGTTTTAAACTTGGATCAATTATTAACTTTTGTTACTATGTCATTGCTTTTTAAAGGGAAAAAAGCACTTTTTAAAGAGCTGTGACTCTTAAATTTTTCCAAAGAAAGATGCTCAATAATTGTAAATAAGATGTATTTTTAAGAATCTCCTTATCAACATTTAAAAAATTCAGCCAGTATATACTGAGCATCTACTGTATGCAAGGAACATTATACGGTACTACAGTAGATACAGCAGTGATTGAGACAGATTCATGCCCTTCAGGGAAGAGGTTTATGCAGTCTTTTCTCTTTTCAAAGATTTACCTAGATAGGGAACTGTTCATAAGAAATATCTTGGTAGGTCTTATTACTCTTGAGATTTGAACGGTATTATTTCCTATGTCTGAAGTGGGTCAATTAAAAAAATACATTTCTATTAAAGTATTCACATTAAAGAAAATTTGTAAATTACCAAAAAGTAGAAAGAAAAAAATCATTAATTTTTAGTATGGTAATAATTGCATCATACATATAATTTTTTTCTTGGCTTTTCTTTAACTTGATGGGATATCTTATGTTCTGTGTCATTGCATAGCTTTGTAAACATGTTTTAATGATTACTTAATTTCAGAATGGGCCAGTTTGTAAGTATATTAGTAATCTGGTCTTTTTATGGCAATTATTGTAATTTTACACAAAGTGATTAATAAGAGACTCTAAACTAACCCTGGCTTTAGAAATCCTTTCTAAAATTAAAAATAAAATAATGAATTCAGTATTAGATTACAATACTTTCTAACCTTTTTTCTAAGAGCACTGAAATCACTTAACTTGCTTAAAACATTGATTAAAAAAATCAACTATGTACATTTGACTTAAATTAGAAATTGATATTTTTTAATTGTGAAATTTATAAATGAAATATGTATTTTTTAAAATGTAGTTTCCGTTGCAGAATTGTGTTCCTCTAAAATACTTTTTCTCATTATTCTGAAGGTATAGTAAAAATCATGCTGAATTTTTATTGTTCGTGGAATTTAATCTAATAGCTTTGACTTTTAAAAAAGGCTGTTTGAATTCTGAATTCCGCCACATGATCGTTTCAATGAAATTCATCTTCAAATCACCGAGTGTCCCTTTAGAAATAAGATGTTTTATTTCAATAGAACTGGGACGTATTTCTTGGAGAGGTTCTCCTTGTGAGGAGACTAATGGAGCAGGAGCCCCTGAGGAGGGAAGAGCTGAGACAACAGGTGGTCTGAGGGAGGAGACTGGGAACTGCTGACAGCGTGGTGCCTGAGGGGAGGCAGGGAGGAGTTGGGAGGAAAGTCCCTTATTAGCCTGGAGGCTGGGATGCCCTGACCCTCTGGAATCCCCCCTGCCTAGTGAGAATGCCAGCCAAAGTAGGAGAGGAGAGGCTCCTTGCAGATGGGAGTGAGGGGGAGAAAGTAGTGCAATAACCAAAAAGCTTTCTGATAAATTTTGAGAACCCCTGTCTGGGGAACCCTAGCTTATGTAGTACATCAGTATTATCTTAAAGGAGAGTTTGGTAAGTGAATAAATATATAATAAATGAGTGAGTGACTGAATAAATTGCTTTTATCACCAAAGGATCTGGATATTTGCTTCTACTCTTAAAAGTTTTTGTTAACTTTTTATGCCTAGTTTACCAAAAAAACCCCACAATTTTTATTGAACTATTATTAACTATTTATTCTAACTCATACTCTCCCTTACTCCACAAGTGATTCAGAAAAGTTTACAATAAACAAAACTCCAGAATAGAAAAGTGAGTAATGGATGTGATTTCATTTCTCCGTGCCTGGTGTCCTCATCTGTGTGATGGTGATGATCCTAGCACCTTTATCTTACTGTGTCAGGGATAAAATGAAATGATGCATAGACATTGCTTGGCATACAACAAATACTTAGTTTAGGTTGTATTAAAATTAAGGTTATAAATAAGAGTGCACACACTTAGTACCTTAATTGTCAATTTATTTTCACTACCATTTTATTAGAGAATGCTAATTGAGCAGTTATTTATATGCATTTCTAGAGGAGAAGAGATTTTACTCTTTATAATTCTGTGAGCTCTATACTATACAAGATAAGGCTTTTCTTTTTAGAATTGAGGTCCTTAGCAATCTTTCATGTGTGTATAATCCATAGGATCGTGTTCTCAGTAAATTCCTACAGCCTTCATTCATTTCCACAAGGCAAGGAACAGGCAGGTCTGTATTTGTATTAATTACAAGGGAAGGTTCATTATTATCATCTTTAGCAAGCAATATAGTGAGAATTAGAAACTCTTGAATTGGGTTTAAAACTGTTGACTACAAAGTATAAACGAATGAATCGGAGGTGAAGATTAATTTTAAAGGGCAGAATTTTGTCTATACATTTATGTCACTTCCATTTCAGATAAGTTCTATGTATGCTTTCTACACAAGGAAGCAGAGACCACGTGTGTTTCTTGTCTGCCCTGGACCATAAGCCCTCAGAGAGGTGGAGGGAAGAAGGATGCAGAACCTGAGCACTGGGTCCTGTGCTGACATGGAACACTACATTCCTAGAGTGTCACTGCAAACACTCAGAGGCCAGAGGGCATGAAGGGTTATATGGCCAGGGGAGGAGAAAGATGGAGGCAGACAGAGAAGCATCATTCTTTAGGTGGACAGGGTCACCTACATGCACCTTTGCATTTCTGTGGTCAGAGGAGAGTTCTAGGATGGATGGATGGATGGATAGATAGAGGGAGCAGTGGTAACTTACGCCACCTGCTACTAAGTGCCTAAAATCTTTCTATTCAAGTATAGGTCATTCAATTTAAAGATTCTGATAATTTTTAAATCCAGGGAATTGGGTATGTGAGTGAAGGAAGGGTTGGGGAGCTTGGGCAGCTATAATATTTTAAGCTGTTCTTAGTTATGCATAACTTCGGGGAAAATGAATGATTTATAAAGTCAATTAAGAGGGTTCAAGATTGAATGGTTTAGGATAGCTAAGAGAAATTTTTAAACATCTGGAGTTTGTCCTAAACTCTCCATCACCAAAAGGAATTAATCCTTCAAACAGTTAAAACAAGACTGATGGTGGGGAAAAGTATAGAACTTGGCCAGGATACAAGACATCCAGAGCTGCACTTTTGGGTGGGAAGACTTTTAGGAACCTTGTCTAACAGAACTAATGTAGCCGAGTTTCTTACAGTTTTGAACTACATAAGTTATTTTTTGTGAGCATTTCCAAGGTTATATTAGACAAATCAGGGTCTGATGTCTTGATCATAATTGGATCTTTAATCTTCATATTTTAATTCATGATTTTTTAATGGATTTACTAGTCACATTTCTCAAGGATTGACAAGATTTTTTCAATCTTGAGCAAACTTATTTTGTACAGTCCTTCTAGATCAGTGGTTTTCTGCCAGGAAAAATCATTTGATAGCTTTTGCAAAATTCACATACCCAGCAGCCTCCCCATCTACTGAATAAATTGCAGAGTGCATGGGGAAAGAGGAGATGCAGGTATGTGGGATTAGAAGAAGCTATGGTGATAATTCTGTTGCCACCCTCTCACTTTGAGAATCGCTGTTCCTTGTGGGACCTATACTGCACAGTAACCAAAAAACAAGCAAATGGTTTTGTATTTTTCCCTGAAATATTTATTTATTTTTGATTAAACATATTTATGGAGTATAGAATTGACTATCAGTATTTGTGTATTTGTGATGATCAAATCAGCATTATTGCAAGCAAATAGTTTAAACAACTAAACAACACGGAGTCTCACTTAAACTGCCAAAATTGGCTAGCATCTTATTGGAATAAATTTGCTTTAGCTTTCACATAGATTTCATCTAGCTCATGTCTTGCTAAAAAAGAAGCCTGTACATACAGGCAGTAAAGCACTATACTGATGCTTGCTAAATGCCCTTCCATTTATGAGCTCTTATAACTAAGATCTTATGATGGTCTTTCATGCTTTGTTTGGAGAATAACTTTTTTTATGTTTAATTGAAAAGTTCTGAGCAAAAGGCTGGCTTTCTAAAGTTGTGCTAAGGTTGTGCTCTTCCACATGTTCACTGAATTATTTATTATTTCAGGTTGTTTGCTTAGTATGGACTCGTCACTATTTTTAATTTTTAATTTAAAGTTAATATTTAAAAGTGGTGAGATCCCAAGGCAAGTAGAGGATCTGTCACTTGAGAAAAATTTATGGGAGTAAAAATACTTGCTTTTTGTAAACAATTAGTGATATACGATGTCTTCACAGGGTGTAAGCCTTGGCATTTATCTGTCTTAATTAAAGAGTACCCTCCCTGTCTATTCCTGGCTAATTTAGAAGTGGGTGTCTTGGTGAGAAGTTCACAAGGTTGGTAGCTGTAGCTGAGTTTGGTGGATTGACCCAAGCTCTAGTCAGCAGTGGTATATGAATTCCAAGTACTAAGAATTTCTGGAATGTAGAATTGCACAGCACTGATAAAGTTTGCTTTGTTCCCTTATGTGACTTGACCCATTGAGAAAATGTGGTTCCCTAGGAAGTTTTAATAGTCCAAAGTCCTTAGTAAATGAAGAAAAAGGCCACAACATAATTCAGCTTGTTTTCACCTGCTGCCTCAAAGATTAACTTTCTTAACGTTAATGGGATACAGTTACCATTTGCTTTGAAAAAGTAATTTATGGAGCTCTTCACGTTTGTTAGTTTCAGAACACGATGCTGTGTGTGGATTTTGTTTTTGTTTTGGGTTTGGTATCACCAACTACTAAAACTTCTGCAATTTAAGAACCTTATGGTAACTTCAGCTAAAAACAAATCTCAGGGAAAGGCACACCCACTTTTTTGTATCAACTTAATCTTTCACTAGACTCAAAGGGTTTTGAATTACTTCAAGGAAAGTAGTGACAGAGCTTAACCTTCAGTTTTCCTCATTTACTTTTATAAGAGAATGGAAGTGGAATTCAAAACATTCAAATTCGGAGTTAATGTGCGTCAGTTAATGGGTTGCAAGTGATAGGTTCTGTGTTTTTCCAGTGGAAAACTTTGATCCACAAACTGATATATATACCTCATTATTCCATTCTGGTTTTCTCCTGATCGTTGTTTATTCTTTCAAAAATCAGCTGACTGTACAAGTCCTCTCTGGGAGATTTCAGAACAAAAGTGATCTATAAAAGCAGCAAGTAAGTCTTTTTTTTTTTTTTTTTTTTTTGTCAGAGTTTATAACTTCAAATAGACCTTTTTTATTTTCATTGATAATCTAAGTTCACTTAACTGGAATATTTAATATTAAATGTGCACTTTATTCTGTTAAGATAATTTAGTTTCTATGTTTGATTACTTTTGCCCAAAGAAAGATTTTAATTACGTAATGCATTTTGGAGTCATGTTAAGTAACCTGTTCACTTGCCTGTTTGTTTCTTATGGTCTGCAGAAATGAATAAAAGCAATTTGCATATGTTGTCCTAGTAAATCACAAAATTTTATAGAAACCTGGTAGATGAATAATAGACATTCATGAAGCTTTTTGTTTTGAATTTGAAATGTGTTCTAGAATATTTCTTTTTGAATGAGGTTTTAGTAATTTACAAATTAGAGACACCTGCTGGACCCTTCAGGTTAACCAGACAGAAAGCTAAAGAAGGTATACTGCTGTTGACAGTGAGCGACTGTAAACATCCTCGACTGGAAGCTGTGCAGCCGCAGATGGGCTTTCAGTCGGATGTTTGCAGCTGCCTACTGCCTCGGACTTCAAGGAGCTACTTTAGGAGCAATTATCTTGTTTACTAAAACTGAATCTCTTGCTTTTTCTTTGATTCATTTTTACAAAGCTTGGGGTGAAATGGTGTAAATTAAATAACTTTAAAACCTTCTCTGTACATTTTTAGAGGGCTTTAGCAGGGCAGGAGAAGTGCTCTGTTATGTGTGTAGAATTTGCAATTTCAAAACAAAATAAAAAGTATTTCTGAGAGAAGTAAGGAAATGTATTATAATACCTTTGTTCTTTTAAGAGAAAAAATGTGCTAGGATAATACTTCATAAATCATTTTAAAAAGTGTTTATTTGGTTGTTTATATTTACCTGCAATTTCAAAATAGATTTTTTTAGAGCCATTCACAAAAATTTCAATTAATGAAATCTAAGTCTTTGAACAGAAAAAAAAAAAAAAAAGAACAAGAGTTAATTCACTTTCACATAACTTGTATTAAACCTCTTTTATTTCCTTGTAGGTTCAGTCTTTAAGTAATAAAGTAGCAGCTTTCAACTTAATGAAGTGTCTAAAATAAACTAATATTGACCCAACTAGCTCATGTTTGAAAAATATATTTGTTCTTGTTTTAGCTGATCAGAATAGAATTTTAGGCATTTGTTGATACTGTCTTTATTCAACTGAACTGTTAACTTTGCTTTATGCAGTAATTCATCATATCTCTTAAAAATAATAAATGCATCAATTATCCTAAATATACA
Source organism: Galeopterus variegatus (assembly GCF_000696425.1). Taxonomy (NCBI): domain Eukaryota; kingdom Metazoa; phylum Chordata; class Mammalia; order Dermoptera; family Cynocephalidae; genus Galeopterus; species Galeopterus variegatus. The sequence continues at coordinate 98,664 of NW_007729853.1, forward strand.
AAAGCAATTAAGATTGAGAATCCTGTTGTGGATCCTATGAAGGATCTAATTTTTATTCTGTCTTTTTTATAAATCTGTATTTTGCTTATGGCAGGTTTGTTTAATATAAGTATTTAGTTACTTAAATAGTAGAAAAGAGACACCTTAGAAAGATATGAAAGCAGAATCTTTTGTCCTCTAGAACACAGTATTTCCTTGACATGTAGTATCTTCATTAATGTAGACATTATAGCTTCTGTTCCTATTTAATTTAGTGACCATTGATGATGTTGATAAAAACATCGATGATATTGATTGAAACATTGTGATCATACCACTGTATAAAAGGATGGGCATTCTAATAGCTGGGATGGAGAAAGGTATGTATAGAAGTACCTTTAAGTTTCCCTCATACATAAAGCCAACAAGTGAAATACCTCAATTAGTCATGCTAGGCCTTGAGAGGTTAGTTCACTGCCATGGAAATGCCCGGGGGGAAGGGAAGAGTGGGGAATGGCACTCTGCCAGGCCCTGGGGTCTGGAACTGAGAATGTGGCCTGTTTTAATAAGTAAACTGAAAACAGACCAACTAACTCAGCTGTGTCCCAGGGAACGTAACGTAACCCTATTTCTTAGGTATATGTCTATAGGTTTAGAGAAATGGGTAAACTTTTCCTAATTCTTTGACCTTCACTTTCTTTAGGTTCTCCCCTTGTGATGTTTCACATTCCCTTCCTCACCTCACTGCCCTCTAAATTTTCCATTTTCCACTTCTATTTGGTTATTTCCTTTATGTGAATAATTAGTTATTGGAATTTTTTTAATTTATAAAGATAACATTCATAAATATTCTTAAACCAACAAATGAAAACCTCCATAAGCCATTCTGAGTAGTTTTGAAGTTACTACCTATTATTTATGTCTTGTGCCCTACATTTCCACAGTAACAATTTAAAATGCTGTTTTAAAATTATATCAACAGTATGGTATGCTCTTTATAGTAGAAATGAGATCTAGGTGCAATTTTTAAAATTTATTTTACAAAAAAATCTAACTTTTAAAATTTACAGCCTTACATTTCTATAACTATGTGGACAAGGTTATCATGCACTTAAGTAGTATAAATTAATATTTAACATAAACTAGAAAGTCTTTATCACTAATTGCTTTCATGTGGTATTTTCTTAATATAATTTTAAAATTTCACGTTCATGTCCGTATAGTAAGATATCATGTATGACCTAGAACATAACATTCCTAAAATGGACTGCAGTAGGTCAGTTACTCAGAATAAAACACTGTCAAAATGTGTGCTAGATAAATGTAACCTGAGAGTTGCTGTAAAGTTAGTAATGAAAAATAGCACCACACTGAGTAATCATCATAACTGTTATATGTTTCGTTTTTATTTATGATTTGCCAGCATAGGAATTGGCATATCCTTGAAAAGGAGATTTCTAAAGGAAGTGTGAGAGTTTCTAAAAGTGGCAGTTGGTGATTCATTTAAATGATACTTTTTCCAACCTTAAAACTCTGATGAACCTTCACTCCATTTTGTAGGGATGCTATCTATAAATATCACACATGTGTGAAGCCTGTCCTCTGCTCAAATATACTGTGAAACCATCTCTGCCCAGATTGCTGTCAGAATTGCCTTATTTCCCTTCCACTAAAAATTGAGCTAAATATTATTGTTTGGGGGTGGAAGTCTTTCCTGAGTGGTGTCAGTTTTGGGTGGCTTAGTAATACTAATTCGAAGTTACCAGTTGTTTTTCTGTGTCAGAAGAGTAACAGAAAGTTAATTATTTCTCTTAATTTTTGTAGTGACTTGCTGAAATCTTAAAGTTGGTTCTTAGTGGACCATTTTAACAGTCTCACTAAAATAATAGAGAAGACTTTCTTCATGTGGTGCTATGATACCATATCAGAATAAGTATTCTAAGTAGATATGGAAGATATATTTCATGGTGTGTACTATCATTGTTTGGGTGCACTGCCAAGCAGATATAGAACTAAGCTGTTAAATCATTTGAGGTTGAGTTTTTTATGATTGTTATTTTTCTCTTCATTTTTGCTCCTCTTAATGGCAAAAAAAAAACCAGTAAAAATAATTTTAAAAATCTTATCCTCTGCATATGCTTATGATTAGACATAACAGTCTATGAATGAAATATTCTTTAATAAGCTTCTTCAGTTGTTACGCACAAACAAGTATCTGTTGCCAATACACACTCTGTAAATCTGTAATGTGAATGTCGTGGGTAACTTAATGTTGCCAAGTGATACTTAATCTGCTTTTTCTAATTTGTATATCTAATTATTATATAAACTTAATGATGCAGTGCTTTGAGAGTAGAGGCTTTTTGATGCAAATTAAAACAAAGTAGATTGGGGATTAATTTAGCACAAATGCTAAATGTGAATTTACTGTCCCCACAGACATCTGTGCCCTGCATGGTTAGAGAAATTAATGAATTAATTCCATCAGGTACCTTCACAACTCTGGGTGACATCAGAATCTCTTCACAGCTCTCATTTCAAAAATGATACCATGAGATCTCAGGATGTGAGATACCTTACTGGAAACTGTGTTGGAAAACATAAAAATGTTGTACAGTGTGATCATGTAGCATAAGCTTGTTATTCTCAATATGCTTCTTTGCAGGGCCTGACTATCATTACTGAATTTTGGATTTGGTGTTTTTTAGCTAAAGAGTTAACCTCCAGAAAAGAGCAAATGCTTACACCAATAGTCTGTAAATGAAGAAGAATTTATGTAAAAGCCAAAGAAATGCATGTACTTAAATATATAAATAAATGTCTCACTGCCATAAAACAGTAGTACTTGCAATCATGATTCCCACAGTCAGTAGAATTGTATTTATTTGCAGGATGTGTGATCTTAATGCAATAGAAACATTGTCGTCCTATTTAAATAAAGATTTATTTGCATTTATGTAACCATGCTGAAGTAAGACAATTGGTAAAAGTTGTAAACTCCATGTTCAATTTTGAGTATTCATGTTTTTGCATATAATACATCTTTCTAAGTGCATATTAAAGAAATGATTCTGCTAATTCCTTCCTCTTTAATTATCAAGTTAGATTAAAATTATCTTTTGAGTGATAATCTTTAAACTATGGAATGCCCATCTAGAAAATTTAATTTTTAAACATTTGTTCTTTTTCAAGTTTTCAGTGGTTTTCTTGGCCGTAGCAGATATAAAGATGTCTTCCCCCAATTCTCATTCTACTCTTTTATCCAAGAAGATCTGTATTTTACTTCAAATAAGTTCTGACAGTCAGTTATTGAGTAAGAAATTAAGAAATTTACAGTATTTGTACACAGAAAGAATAATGTTCAACTGTATCCTGAAGCAATCATCTAACCTTTCTACACTTTAGCTTTAGATTCTAGGGTGATAATTGATTTCTTATAACTTGATCCTAGATCTCTGAGTGATTAAAAATAAATCATCATAAGTTATTAGAAATTCTACAAATTTAAGGCCATATTAAAAGCATAAATTCAGATTATCAAAATGTAATTTACTGAAATGTGATTAATCTGTTATTTTTGTATAGAAGAGAATATTCAGGTTGTTGGTACAAATTTAATTCTTATTAAATATGTGTGATATGCTAATAGCTAAGTAAAGCCACCTTAAAAAGTCATTCAGTTTACTACCTGAGACAATAGTAGGACTAGTGCTGGAGAAGTTAGGCTTATGTTTAAGTTAGAAAACAAGCTCTCAGGGGCTGATATGAATAGTCCCATCCCTGAATCTCAGGACATGGTAGCTCACTTTTCCTTAAAGAAATTTAAAAGTCTTAGAGGTGACTAACACCTTTCTAACACTACTGATAATTTCTAGGTGAGAGAAGAATAGGAAAGTACCAATGAGGGCAGAAGCGTTTTTTTTTCTTGTGAAGAATGATTAATCTATATCTTAGATTAAAATGTTACTTAAGAGCTAAAGTGCATAAATGCTGTACTGTCCGTCTTTTAGAGCCTCTCTCTACAGAGGTCTTTGTGGTCTGGCTCATGCCCTATCTTCTGTCCCCCAGCTTTCTAAGCTCAAGCCACACTGACTTGCAGTTCTTCAGATAACCTTGATGACCCAAAGCCTTTGTCTTAGCTCTTCCCTCCGCGTAGAATAAATGCTTGCTCTTATTTTTACTCACCTCTACCCCCAGACACATACACCCCATGCGCACACAGATACATGCATGTACACTCAAATTTTAGGTCTCAGTCTAAATGTCATTTCTCAGGGGAAGAATCTCCTTATTTCCTTCTCTTAATGCTATGGGCTCCTTCTTTGTCCTCAGACAGGAATTTTAAGAAACAGCCCACAGTGTAAAATTCTGAGAGGAAAAGCATTCCAAGCAGAGGGAATAGCAAGTACAAATGACCAGAAGTTGGATCAAGCTAAAATTATGAAGTATTCTGGTACAGAGTGAGCAAGACAGGGTTAGAGAGGTAAGCAAAAGCCAGGTAATATAGAGCCTTGTAGGTCACAGTGGTGAATATAAAGTTTATTAATAGGCATTGGATTAGTATTTGTTATTATGAAATGTTCTTTGAATTTTGAATTTAGTTTAATTAAATGATAGGACCTCGGTCATAGTTGCTGACCCTATCAGAATGTAACATTTTATAAACAGGGTAAATAACAGCTTGCTTCACTAAATGCTTGCTTGTATGTACAATAGTGAGTGTTAGAGGTTGAAGGATACAAAGTTGAAAAAGCCTTGATTTCTGTGGTTGCTAATAAGGGGGTGGAATGATATGATGTTATGTGGACCAGAAACCCAGGACTACCTGAATCCCACCTAAGACCAGCTACCCCTCCCTAAAATGGTCCAACAGGACGTACATGCTAAGAAGAGGCAAAGCAAACAGAATAACATCTTATCACTAAGTAGGGCATCTGCTCCAACCCCAATATAGAATGTAATGAATCAGGCTGGAATCACTTCACACTCCCTTATCCTAGAGCCCCATATTGGGCAGTTCCATCTATGAGAGATATTGAAGGAGAGTATCTGAGAAGATGAAAGAAAGAATTGGGACCTGTCCCAGGGATACCTTACCACTTACTTTTGGAAGGAAGAACATCTACAAGGAAGTCTGTGCAAATGGGAGAAAGACCATGTCCATGTGTTATTGAACCTTCAGCTCAGACAAGAAAATGTTGGTAAACCTGACCCGTCATAGCAGTACTCCTCCTCTGTGTGTGTGCTTAGGAGAGGGAAGTTGGGGAGTGGAGAAGGGGTGGAAAAAGGGAGGAGGGCAAGAAAAGGTGCTAATGTGCACCTTTACTCCCCCTGGATGCCAATACTCACCACCAGATAATTTTCCCCGAGCTGGATTAGTTGAGGTATTCTAAAGTAAGTAATAATGGTGCATGATGTCCTAAGTAGTGGTAGTAATAATGAAATTCTGGATGACATTTATTGAGTGTGTGGTATGTGCCAGGCACTGTTCCAGGTGTTGTTCTTGCATTAGTCCAATTTAATATTCACAACAGTGCCTGTCAGGTAGGTGCCATCATAATTTTATAGATGAGGAAACTGAAACATGAAAAGGCTGAGTGACTTGCTCTAGGTCCCTCAGTAAGTGGCAGAGGACCTAAAGTAAAGAATTAGAAGTGTGCAGGTCACATAAAAAAGAACATCAATTTAAACTGGAAGGGTTGTGGAAGGCATTTGAGGTATACTTTCCTTAGTTTGAGGACATGAAGAAATACAGGGTATGTTTGGAGAGAAGTGTTTGAGTGCAAGAAGGATGTGTGCCTGGAGAGAGTGTCTGGGCTGGCTGGAGTGCTGCCTCATTGGCTCCTCTGCAGGTAAGAAGTAGCCTGGAAGCAGTGCAGTCAGAAACTGCTGGAATATTATGGAGGTTTTGGAAATGTGCAGAAATATCTCTCTAAGCTTATGGCAAGCTACACTTTTAAATAGTGTTAATTATAGGTTAAAGTTATCATGCAGACATGTTTTGCTTCCCTTGAAAGCTGGAAAACAAGGAACAGCTCTTGCTGCATCTGTAAATAGGCTGCTGTTTTTCTTTCTTTTTGTAGTTGTAAAGAATCATTCATGCCAGTATAGTTAATGAGCTTCAGCAGCTGTTAAATGAAATTATATATTCTGTTCAACTAAGGCGTCCTAATGCTGCCATTGTCTCCCAGCCATATTGATGTCTTCTCTAGCACCAGGATACTTCTAAATCTTAGTCTAGGAGATTCTGGTGTCTGGGTCAGACTGGGCCTGCAGAGGGAAAGGCTATTTTGGCAAAGGTAGCCATAATAGGATGTTATTTTTCTATATCACAGCTGTCCTCTTTTGTAAGGACTGTGAGGAATGCTAAAGGGAAACCATTCACAATTTTATAAAAAAAAATTTTTAAGTAAAATTATTATCTATTAAATTATACACAGGCACTAACTTTTAATCTTCCAAGTGGAGAACAACCAACTTCATAGATAGCTGGGGCTGAAGGAATTGAATGAGACTTAATTCTTCTCTTCCTTCAAGATGTTTCTTTGTTACACATCTGTCACTCTTGGAACTTCCTGGTCAGGTCTTGTATTACAAGTTTGAAGATTTTTCAGTCTCCCAATGTATTATTGTTGTGAGTTCAGACTTTTAACATTGAGTCTTCCTCAACTATTTTTCTGAGATGATTGATTTCCTCTACTACACTCTAAAAAGATGCCAACTGCCCATGTGACACCAAAAAGTCACCCCTCATTCTGGTGCCACCAGGCTTTACTCTTGGTCTTTGATATGCAGAATGCTGACCTCTCCTGGTGCTCAGTGGTAGCTGCCCTTTGCTGTGGTGGTAGGTGACCTAGACACTATTCAGTGGAAAGGAAGTAACTCCAGACTGGGACTGAGTGCACAGGTCTCTGTCATTGTCCAGGAGTTATGAAACTGCTTCTGTGCTCCCTCATGCACAGAATGCCCCTTTCTCCAAACACCTATTTCTTGCTCTGCCTACTTTAAAAGAATATTTAGTAACATTTCCACCATATATTTACCAAAGGAAAAAAATATTTGCTTGGCATTATTTGATTATCTGCTACATAAGAAAACAGATCTATGGCTTCTGGGTTACCATAAATAACTACCACCATATTCTTACACTTTCTGTTCCTTTGCATCCCTGGCTCCTATATGGACCTCCCATAGATGGCCAGTTGTTCATTATTTGTGAATTGGAGCTGTTTGCCCAGTAGGTGTTACATTATTCTAATTGTGTTATTCTGATGATCAGTTACATCTATCTGCCATTGAGACAATAGTAATGCCTACATGCTCTTATAATTTCTTGACATTTACTTCTCTTCACTTTTGAAGAGGAAGTTAATTTCAATGAAGAGTGATGAGGAAAACATCCTTGAGGAATAAAACACAATTTAATAAAAAGGAAACCATGAGCGCTTCCCTGTCTTAGTCTCTGTTTATATTACTAAGGAGATGTTGAAAACAGTCTGGAGGCTCTCCTATATACTATAGCTAGACCATAACTATCTGCTGAACACATAGGTCACTTCTGAAATATTGCTTAATAACACGTTTTCAAATACTCTGCTGCCATTCCTGCCAATTTAATCTCTGAACTAACAAGAGTCTTTTTTATGCTTCACAGATCTTCTCAGAGATATGTAATAAATGGTATATATTCAAGGATTGCTGCAGTAATAGTATTTATGTAGCCTGGCTCGAAACATTCGCTCTCTTAACAGTGGGCATTAAGATGAAGACTGTCCCTGGCATTGTGCAGCACAGCAGGAACGTTGGCCTGCTGACTAAACAAATATGATTGCCAAAGTGAATTATTAAATTCCAACTGGCCTCTCTTTCTGGAGAATTTCACTCCTTTTTCTCCCACACAACTTCCTACTTTTTATTAGATGAACAGTTTTCAACTCTTGCAAATAATTGCTGTATTTTGCTAGTCATTACTATAGCAGTTTCCCACTGTTTATATTTTAAAACCAGCACTTGGATAAGTCCCATTGAAGCAGAACAAATAACTGTGTATGTGCATCTGTGCAAATATTTATCTAAAGTTGCGTTATTAAAAGCCCCAGTGAACTTTTGGTCTAACTGCTGTACCTTGTATCACCTCTGAGGCAATTACATCATCAAACCACTGTTACTTTACTAAACAGGGGTGACTTCATTTTATTATTTCCTTTTGAGGACTATTTGGGAGACTCCCTTCCAATAGAGGAAGTGGGTTGATGAGGGCCAGTGTTCTCATTCCGGATCCTTCACATCTCTGAAAAGCTGCATCCTTTGTAGAAAATAGATCTGTACGTGTGCCAAAGTATAACCCTGATGTTCGTCAGCGTAGCGGGAAGAGGTCACATATTCCTTGTCTGTTTCAGCAGTAATCCTCCCATTTGGCAGGAGTTAGAGAGGAAGTATTTAACAATGGGATTTTATAAAATTCAATGTAGTAAAGAATTTTTTTATATTTGAATGGATCTAAGGAAGTTTTCTTTTTCTCCCCCTGATAAGTGGAGCATGTTTGAGGGTAATGGTATGTGTGGATTTGTTCAGAGGATTTGGCTGTTTTATTGGACCTTGTGGAATAATTATTTTTCCATTTTATCATTTCCATGAAAGGCAGTCCTCAGAAGAAAAAGTTGTAGTCTCTTAACTTCATACTGATCTTAAATATTTTGCTTAAGGGGAATTAGTGAGAAAATAACAATCTCTCAGGAAGGTTTAAAATGGTGGTTTTATTTAAGAACCAGAGTTCTTTTAATATCTCCAACCATGCCAGAAACTCTGAAGTTATTTTCTTTCACACATGCACTGTAAGACCTGGTATTTTAAAAAGGTTCAAACACAAATAGCTTTATGTTGAAAATAAAAGTTGCACAAAGTGGGGGAAAAGATGTTGTCATCATCCCCTGTTTGCTTCCAGCCATGTGAGGTCTCCCAGGGAGCTGTTGAAGACTCAGGTTTCTTGGGTCTAGCACAGCCCTCAGTGTCAAATGATTGGTCAGCAGTTACTATAGAAAACTAGAGGACATCTGCTGAGGAACAAAAGTAGACCCCCCTCCTCTAAGATCTCTAGTTTTACAGGTCAAGGATACAAGAATGGTTTAGGTCTTAGTTAGCCAGTGACCCATACACCATAACACAGAGCAGAAGTTACCCTTCTGTGTTTGAAGTGCTTCAGCGTCTGCTAGGAAAAATGAGAAAGGAAAAATAATACCACCAATATACTTTTTAATTTATTATGTAGTCTACTTAGACTTTCTTTCTGGTCTTTAGAAAAAGTAACTTTAAGGAGATTTACTTGGTACAGGATCATCCTAACATTATAAACTCTCTTCTTGGTAGGAGCATTATACTTGTTCCACATCCCTATCAAATGGCAGACTCACCAGTTGGTCATCCAGATAAGGTGTGGATATCTTCTGTGTCAGGGAACTCATTACCAACACATTTTGCACATATAAAATTCATCCATTCACTTGTTAGATATTTATTGAGCTCTTGCTTATATAAAGATATGGAAAAGGACAATGCAATCTCTTATTTCAAGGAGTTGGCAATATAAAAGAAGATAAAAACACGGAAACGAGAGAAGCTATGGTAGAGGTGCTGTTGAGAGTTTTAGGAGAAGGGGGTGGTGTACAGAGAAAGCCTATTGAGCTTAGTGTGAGAATCAGGGAACAATTCAAAAAAAACAGTTGGACATATTGAAAGACAAGCATATCCTGAGCAAATGGATCAGTGGAGCGGACACTCCAGACAGCTGAAGAGCATGTGTAGAGGCAGAAGTGTGGAGGGCAGAGCCTGCTCAGTAAAAGCTCCTGACAGATTGTGCTGACTACATCAGTATGAGAAGACAACCATGGACAGAATTGGGGGATGCCACATTTAAAAGTGGGCAGAGGAAGATTCCTCAAAAGCAGCCTCCAGAGGAGGAGGAGGAAAATGTGGCTACAAGCATGAAGGGAGGAGAGAAGTCAAGGAGGGAGAAGTCAACAGTATCAATAGCTGCAAAGAGATGAAGGAATTAGCTTTGATCAGAAGGAGGGGCATCTTTCCCATGAAGAAGAAAGGATGGGTGGATGTTGAGGTACAGTAATGAGTGTGACAGAATATACTTTATGAAATAGAAAGTGAGATAGGTCATGCCTGAAGGGGATGAAAGTAGGGAAGAGGTGGAGGTTTGGAAAAGCTGCTGTAAGTGTAGAAAAGAAAGCTGGCTGTGGAAGATACTCTGTGCCTCACTGAGGGCCAGCTGAGATTAGAAGCCACAGAGTTGGGGTGCATCTGTCCACTTCATGGCATGATTTTTTATAGCATTAAGTTAAAAGTCCAAATATAGGCACAAAAAAGGGAGAATATTATGCACTGGAAACCCCAACTGAGAAAGAAATGGCCGTTGTTTTGGTGTGCAGTGCACCATAGTTGTAAAGAGTAACATGATGCTGGTATTTTGGTAAATTACACACTTGCCTTATCTAAAATTAGCAGCTTCCCCCCCACACACACCCCACCCCCCGTCCTCCTATCAGTCCTCCAATGTCTGGTTGTGCCATGACCTCAAAATACCCAAAACTCACAAATCTGGCTTGGCCCTATGAAGAGTTTGGTATGAATATCTCCTTTCTCTGAACTCTTGTGCTTATTTCCCTCTTTTCTCAAGCACTAGAGATTGACCTGTACTCATCAGCACTTAACTGTGTACGGTGGTATCTGATTTATTTGACCCCATTCAGGAACGAACTAATCCCCATAAATGGATTTTCGAGATAACTGATTTATATCTAATTGGAAATGAAAACAACTAAATGAACAGCACAATTTCTGAAATATATTTCTATTACTTGGTTTCCCTAAAGAAAGTAATGGACCTTATTTATAGCAGGTTCTTGATGACTTTGGGCTGTTAGAAATACCAGCTAATGGACTATGCCTGTTGTGTGCATTGAAGCTTCTTTTTGTTTTGGGTTTTGGTTTGGGGCTTTGAGAGTTTAGAGGGGTCATTTCCTTGGTAGTTGAGACTGTCAAATTCTAACTGCTAATTTTCCTATGACTAAGTGGTGCCTTAAAAGCAGGGGTTATGCCTGATACTTCTCTATCCCCCACAGCACCTAGGACAATGCCAATAGAAGCTCTATAAATACTTGGTTGATTTCTAAAGATAGCACAATTCCCTTAATTTTGGCTAAAATCATATTAGCTTTTTTGGCAATCATCAGTGTTACTCAGGTTGGGCTTAGTGTCAATTAAACTCCATCCTTTTTCACATGAATTGCTCTTTTGCCCCAATTGGTATTTATTTGGCCCATTTCCTGAATTTTAATAGGTATTTACACTTATCCCTAAGGCTTCACAAGAACTGCTGCTATGTCACCTTTCCCTCTATAGCAAATTTCTTAGAAATGCTGCCTAATTGTTAAGTTAGAGTTGGCCCATTACACTAATCTGTCAAAAGTCCTTTTGGGTTCTGACTCACTCATCCAACGTAATTACTAACTTTCTTAAATTTTATGTCAAATTGAGAGAGCCTTTATTCTCTAGTTTAATTGAAGATATTAATAAAGATTAAAATTAAAATGTTGCATACAAAATGTCCAAGCAAGGACAGAGCCACAAGGGCTGACTCAGCCCTCTCTTCCAGGTTGATATCTGTCAATCATCGGTTCCTTTAGGGCACATTTGTTTGGCAGTTGTGAATCTCCCTAACTGTATTAGGATTCAGACTAAATTTCTACACAAGGATATCTTGAGAGACTTGTTCAAGTATACTTTGCCTAACACATTTTCTCTGTTCATCTAGTAATCATATAAAAAAAGAGGAAATAAAAATTAACACCCACATTGTATAAATATCTGCCTGCTTTCTCTCTCCCAGATCTATCTCAGAAAAGATAAAAAATACCTGGTAATCCAAGACAGGATTTCAAATATTTGTTTATTCATTTAATGAATATTTATTAAGCTGTTACTCTGAATCAAACCCTGTGCTAGGAGTTGAAGATACAACTGTGGACAAGTCAGACATTGTCCCTGCCCTCCCTAGAAAATGTTCATTATTGCCTGGCTTTCAAAGAGGCTGAAGGGTGGAGTGAGAGTGTAAAGCAGCTGTCGTAAGTGGTAGACAGACCAGAGCTGGGAAATAGCATGTGCAGAAGTGGAAGCTTTTCAAGTTACTGAGATTGTAAAATCAAATATGGTGTCTAGATAGACTGGGAAAGTAGTTGAACTATGTGACAAACCATAAGAAACTGAAATTTGGAGCAGCTTGTTTTCTAAAACATTTAGTATTAATTGACATTTTATGCCAGTAATTCAAGAGTATACTAGCTATAGCTTTCACATACTCTGGTTAACATGTTATAAAAATGGCACTGTCATCTGAAGTAAATGTCTTTGAACTTACAACTGCCAAATAAGAATTTTGATTCTTCTGCCACAGGGGGAAATGAAACCTAGCAGAACAATGAGTCAATTTTTTACTACATTGCCTAAGTCTAATGTTCTTTAGCCGGTTTTCAGAGAATTGCTTATGCAACATCCATCTTTCCCACTGTTTCTCCAGAGGGCTCATGTTAATCATTTTCTGAAAATCCTTCTTTGTTTAGGTGTATGCTACACCTGGGCTAATTCTTGTGCTGACTTTTAAATTAATCATACCCCATGCACAGATCTCAAAAGAACTGTAGGTGAAGAGTCAAGATAATCAGCCCAAGATCCCTATTTATCCCTAACTGGTTTCCTTTTCCCCTTCCCCAATGCAGCTTATTCCTGAGTCTAAAGTTTAATAGCCCCACTAGGAAAGATTGGGGAATATTCCCTTGGAGCTTGCTCCCTGTGGGAGCATACTTCTAGGTACCCAGCTTCCCTTCCACCCTCCAGGGATCCTATTGGCCAGAATATTTGTGCTCAAACTCAGAAGCTACATGTGGGACCTTTCCAGTTGCCCAAAGGGAAAGAAATGTTTCCTTTTCTCACTATTGCTATATTCTTCCCCTCTTCCTTTATATGTTTTTCTGCTGGTCTCTTTACTTCTCACGCTTCTTTCAAACTCCCGTTTCTCTGTATAGTAGCTTCTTGTACAAAAGTATGTTCACTTAGGTGTGGAAACTTGCCTGAGTGGAATTAAGCAGATACATGATGCCAGATATACATGTATTACTCACACTCACCCCCTTGCTTCATTTAGTTTCCTGGTCAAATATCACTTTAGTAAGAAAGGCCTTACCTGACCCCCGCCATCTAAAATAGCTCTCCCTCCCAACTAGTCACTTTACCTGGTATACTTTCCCTTAGAGTATCTATAACCACCTGTCAAATTATATGTTAATTTCTTAATTGATTGTATTTGTCTCTTCATGAACATCATGATATGAGGGACTCAGTGTTGCATTCCTGTAGCCTAGAACAGTGCATGGTACATAATAAACCTTTAAATTTTCTTAAACAAAGAAGCACCTTTCAAATTTTGACATTAAGAAATGTTTATCTAAATAAGAGAGTTTCCATTGTCATCATCTCTGTTTTAAAGCTAAGTATATACTGAAGTTCATAGCTTGTCCAGGGTTACACAAGTATTAGTGGAGCCAAGATTCAAACTCACATCTCCTGACTCTATTCAAACAGCCCTGTGAAATGTCTCAAACGAAAAAATAAATACTATAAATATTTATCGGCATGTCTTTATAGAGAAAGCATAATGAACATTAAAGGGCAATGCATTAAACTTTACCACAAGCAACACCTTATTGGAATGTGTCAACTCCTAATCAGAATGAACAAGACAAGGATATCAAACCTAACTGAAGCCTATAGTTAATCTGAAAGTTGCATACCAATAATACCAGTTTCTCTCCACGAACTTCTAATATCAAACAATTAAGAAAAAGAAACGGCCAATTTGATTTTCTTTTTCTTTTTTTTTTTTTGCCTAATTCTAGGGTGATTGCTCATTCCTCATGATTTAACTAGTGTTGCTTCATTTTCCTCTCCTTTGGGGAGAGAGGAAAGATGGTGGGAAACACATCTTTCAAATTCATAAATTTTGTTCCTTTCAACCCCACAGATGTCTCTTGCTGCCCTAGAGACAGACCCTTGGGCACTGGTGATTAGACAAATAGATTTGGAGCCAGTCAAGTTTTTGTTTAGGCATTTGACTTTTTCTTGCTTCCCTTGCAAACTCCTCAGCATTAACATGGGTTGGAAAAGAAATGTACGGTCCTCAATTGAATTTTCAGATGATAGGAGTTTAGCTTTTTTCAAAGTTTTTTTTGGTGGGGAGGAGATAGAGTGAACTGGGCTAGAAATTTTGCTTTTGCAAAGGTAACAAGATAACATGTCCTTTTATCATACGACTTTTTTTCATAAGTTTATTTTTTTCAATTGAAGTAAACTTTCGATTTTAATATAATGAAAATCTGTGATAAAGTTAATTAGTGTATATAAACACAGTCTGAAAGACTTATTAATTACCAACTGAAACAAAGTACCAAAATATTTTAATACTAATTTGTTGTAAAAATTTCAGCACAGTTTTCTTCTTTGTTCAGTTCTGCTGGGTTCTGTTTTTCATCAAAAGAAAACATTCTGTCATGTTAATATACGATAGCCAAAAAAAAAAAAAAATGCACAGGGATACCACCCTCAGTGCTGCTGTAAAGAAATCATTGTCAGAAATTTTCTTAAGAAGTAAGGAGTCCCCTATTCAGGTTTCACTGAATATAATCAGGCACCTGAGAAATTTTTACATTTTTGCTGTGATTTTATAAGCCCAATTATTGTGCACTGAGCAAATATCTTTTATTTGGTCTACCTAAAAAGAGCATTACATCATGTTTCTAAGTCTCATCGTTAGGAGGTTAGGGCTATCCTGTCCTTCTTTTTATTAAAAACTGTTCAAACAGAGAGAAAATAGAAACTAAAAAGTCCCAAAGAAATATTATTCATAATCCTACATTTCAACCCAAATATTTTAGTGTTTGCCTACTACCTTCCAATGCCTGCCCATTTTTCTACAGATGCAATCATGTGGTATGTTGAAAATAGTAGTATACTTTTTAAAAACCATTATACTATCTACAGATATCATATTAATCACAAATAACTGCGTTTTGTTGACATACCACATTGTAGCAAGTTACTGTTTAAATTGTTTTCATTTTGATGACTAATATTCCTATATAGTTTTTATAGTTCTATCACTTTATTTCATTATTAAAAATTACCATAAACAATATACAGTCAAAAGCAGATTTTTTTTAGCTTCACACAAACCTAACAGATTTACTGTAGTCTTGCCCCTACTGTGTATATTATCTGCTTAAGTGTTGGCAATTTAGCATTTGAAAAATGCTCACTCAAAAAATTCAATGACTTGAATTTTTTAATTACAAAAAGTAGTAATATCTATATTTCATTACTTGAATTTCTTCTTTTCAGAGTTACATTCTCATAGGTCTGGAAGCAGGCATTCTTGATTCCATTGTTACCTGTTGAAACATTGATAGACAGGATTGATAAAGACATTGCAAGATCCCCAGGAAATTAACTTTAAATTTTGTGTAGTGCTCCATGAATTTGTAAGAGGCTATAAATTATCCCTGTACATCTGTGCCTTCCATAGTTTTCTGATATCAACCAATATTAATATTAAGCTTTTAGAACCAAAGTGTACTTCCATTCACTCATACTTTTTCTGTTTTGGGTGTGCATGTTTACACAGATGCTGGAAAAAGTAAACTTGAGGTCAGATCTAACTCTTGTGTGATTTTTAGTAAGTTGAAGCCTCAGTTTCTCATCTGTATGGGGTTATTTATAGCATTATGATAATTAGCACTTAGCACAGTTCTTGGAACATAGAAAGCACTAAAAAATGTTAGCTATTATTATGAAAGTCTGATTAATCATGTTAATCCAGAATTTTTATAAAATATGGCTTACTCGGACAATTCAATGGAAGAACTACCTTTGCATTTAATAAACGCACTTTAATTGTTTAGGGAAATTTTAACAGTGTTAACATTAATTGATGGCATCACAGCTGTAAACATGTTGTACCGGATGTGTTTCCTGAAGCAGATCTAAGTGATAAAAGCATGTTGTCATTATCACAAAATGCATGTAATGCCTAACTACATGGACGATTGTGCAGTTGATGGTATTATATAGTAAGCATGATAGCTTCCCATTATGACCTTATAACCTAAAGGCAGCACAGTGACAAGTTAGAAACATTTGTGTGTCTTTCACAAGTTGACAATGGATAAATAAGTTGTAGGAGACTCAATAAGAAGCAAGCTATCATAATGGAAAACAAGCAAAAGGAAATATAGGAGCCATTGTAGAACAGAGATTAAACAGCGTATCTCTCTCTTTTTTTTTTTTTTTTTTTTTTTCTTTT
>NW_007729853.1:115269-133774 GCF_000696425.1 Galeopterus variegatus
AATTATGATTTGTAACAATATATATGCTAGTAATATTGATTTGGTCAGCATATCTCAATGTTGAACCCCCAAAATATGTATAATCAATTCTTTTTTTTGTCCTTTTTGAGACCGGCCACACCGCGCTCAGCCAGTGAGCGCTGTGAGTGCACCGGTCATCCACATATAGGATCCGAATCCGCAGCGTGAGCGCTGCTGCACTCCCAGCGCCGCATTGCACCTCGAGCTCGGCCCAAACAGCGTATCTCTTAAAGATAGCATGAAAGTTGGGTCTAGCTTTTTTATGCAGTGTGGCCCAACATGCCCTTAGATGAGAATGTTTAGTCGTTACATTTACTATAATTAATAATGTGGTTGAATTTAGGTCTGCCACATTGCTGTTTGTTTTCTATTTCTCATGTATTGCTTGTTCTTCATTCCTTCCTTTCCTGTTTTCTTTTGTGTTAAACATTTTCTTAGTATGCCATTTTAATTCTGTCAGCTTTTTTAAAGCTATGTTTCTTTGCATTGTTCTTATAATGGTATTACAGGGATCACAACGTGCTTCTTTAATTTAGTACGGTCAACATAAAATTATTACTGAATTAACCTTGGTAAAAAAATTAAAAACATGTTAAATATATATTATATATATAAAATTATATACTATATATATAAATTATATACTATTTAGTTTATATATATACTATATAGTATACTATATATATATATATATATACACACTATATTATGTAGTGTGTGTGTGTGTGTGTGTGTATATATATATATATATATATATATACTATATCCAGAAAAATATATACTATATATAATATATGTGTAAAATATATATATATTTACGGTCATGTGCTGCATAACAACATTTTGGTCAATGATAGAACACATATACTATGGTGGTCCCATAAGATTATAATGGAGCTGAAGAAATCCCTTTTCTATGGTTAGCAATGTTTTGATAAACAAATGCTTACCATTGTGTTACAGTGGCCTACATTATTCAGTACAGGAGCATGCTGTACAGGTTTATAGCCTAGGAGCAATAAGGTATATCATATAGCCTCAGTGTTTAGTAGGCTACACCATCAAGGTTTGTGTAAGTACAGTCTATGATGTTCACACAATGAAATTGCCTAATCAAACATTTCTCAGAACAATCCTCACCATTAAGTGATGTATGACTATATGAACCTTAAAGCACTATAGTTACATTTACCTCTCATCCATGCTTTGTGCTATTATTGCCATATACTCAGATATTACATCTATATATTTAAAACCCAGAATGCAGTGTTTCAAGTTTTGTTTTAAGCAGTGATGTTCCTTCAAGAAATTGAAAGAAGAAAAGTATAAAAATTATGTTAAGATACATTAATAGTTATTGTCTCTAAAATAAATCTTATAAATTATTATTATTATTTTATTAGTTATTAGAATTTCCGTCTCTTATTTTTTAATCACTTGAAGAGATGAACCCAATACTGAGTAGCTGGACTCACTCACTTGCTCCCTGATCATATCTCTCTCAGTCACATGACAAATCAACATAATTATAGGGTTCTAGGTTTGCCCAACAAAAGGCAAAACTGAAAATATGAAATCCTTGACCTCTAAAGATCTACTTACTACACTTTAAATCATTTAGTATTCATTATCTTAATTACTATTTATAATTCAAAACAATTTATGCTTGCAACTTTTCACATCTATTCAGAATGGGCAGTTTAGTAACTATGACAATATAAATTACTGACAGAAAGCCTTGTAAGACAGTACTCATTTGCTTATAATGTGGAGTCTTTGCGTTTCTTAACAATTGAATAGAAAAACAACCAATGGTACTTTGGGTTATAGTGACACCTGGTGGTACTGTTTTTTTCTAGAATAACTTTATTTGATCCTATTTGGTCTAGAACATTTTTTTATATGGAATCATTTTATCAACTAGGATGTGCCTTAATAGGCCTCTCCCTTCCTGGCCCCACATCCCTTTCTGTAGAAGAGGTACTTGGGCCAGAAGCACTGATGAAGAGAATAGCCAGGGTTTCTTACATTTCCACCTGTGGTTTGAGAAAAAGATTTGTGCCCTATGTACTGGAGAAAATTAATTAAGGCAAGAAGAATAAAGACATTGTTATATGGTAAAATTGGTAATTTTTTATTAATACTAATTTATACTAATAGTATATTATAGTAGCATATTATATTATACTAATAGTATATTATAAAGTACTTCTAAGGATGTGAACTTATTGAGAACATGCCTGGCATACCCCTAAGATACATAGATTACTTTATCGTATTGTAAAAGCTGAGGCTCACAAAGGATTATAGAGAGTACCCAAAGACACAAAGTTAATCAGTTTGATTAAATCTCAGGGAAGCCAGAATTCCAAGTGAACCCTATCTCTAATTTGGAGAAAAAGAATTTAAATTTAAATGCTACAATGTAATTTTCAAATTTGTGCATATGTTGCATGGCTACATTCTCTTTCTAAAAAATTAATATTGCCAACACGTTGAAATCTTTGGTACCCAGTCTTAGACCCCTCTTCTTTTCCCCAGTGGTAACTACCACTACCAGTCTGGTGTGTAGTTTCCAGATACACCTCCTCCCCACCCCCCACCCCCCCAGTTTGTATTAAATATAAAGATTGGTGGTTGCTTTCTTGCTTGTGTGTTTGATACATAATAGTAGTATTTGGCCAAAGTAGCTTTACACTGGTAAAACCTCTTAATTAAAAGAATTAGCCTCATCAAAATCTGAAGTCATACCACTATTATAACAATTTGATTTGATTTGATAGCTATGTCAGGTACTTATAAGTTTATTCCAGTATGCCTGTAGAAAATGTTCAACATTTAACTAAAATATTGGCAGGACTAGGTTAAATTAAAAAGCAATGATTAGCTTGTACAGATTAATTTAAGTCTTCTAATGAATATTGCAATTCTGCAACATTGTCCAGAATACCTTTTCTGTCAAAATGTCACACTCCCATTACCATGGCTGAGGCCAAAATTAGCTAACTTTTAAACATAAGACCTACAATTATTTATTGTGGCCAAAAGTATCAGAACGCTTTGTAGCTTATAATCTTGCTCACAGAATATATGAGGAAAGGACTCCAGAAATTGCCTATAAGAAAATTTCATTTAAATCTATTTTTTTCATCACTTGAATTGAAAATCCACATATATGCTCATTCAAACACTTAATCCCCATAATGTTTTTTAAACATCCTTGAAATTTGGATACTTGAAAGGAAACTAATTACACTGATAAGCAATAAAAAATATATATGAATTAATCATAACAAAAGTTACCTTCTTTTCTTCTGGACACAATAACTTAAATGAAATAGTAAGTGTAAAAAATAATAGTGGAATTAAGAGCCCAGCGAATTTCTAAGGAAAGTATAATTTAATAGATTGCATCAGACTGACTGGTCTTCTTACTTTTTAAAAAAAATCTACTCTCAGCATCTACACAAAGATGGCACAAACTACTTTTTTCGGGGGGCCATGAACTTCTAGCTATTTCCTCACACTAGAACTTGCTATATTTTAGAGTTAGGTTGATTTGAGCTACGGTAAGGTCTTGAGACAGAATCACATCAAACACAGATTCAGAGCACAGCACTTTGGGGTCAGGGAACAGAGAACTTTCCCTTGGGATGAACATGAGAAGGTTAATAAACTAGGGAGTGGACTTTCTTAGATCAAAGGATATTTTCATAAAACCATGGAACTGTCAAGCTCTGTAAATCTCCATGAATTTTATGAACATATTCTGTACTTTTATCTACTTAAAGGCCACGTTATTGTTGATTATCCATATATTGTAACATTGTAGTGAGGTATTCTATACTTGACTTTTTTCCTTTAGGACCCAGGGTAAATAAAAACAAATTAGAGTGAGAACCTTTAAAGTAAGTGAATGAAGGAATCTTAAAGTAGAATACATACTGTTATATACTATCATTGTAATTTCTTCATAGTTGTTCCTTGGAAATTTCCATATAGTTCATTATTCCTTGAGGGTATGTTTATTGCATTGTGGGTTTGGATTTTGGTTTTCATGTGTGTGTGTTGAGAGGGTGGGGGTGTGGTGATGAGTCCCTATTAAATATTTATGTCATACACTAGGCAAAACGAAAGCAGAATGGAAGGTGAAATGGTAAATGTTAGACAAAGCTAGGAGAGGAAGCAGGTGGCAAAGTAGCTTATGGACATTTACCCATAGAATAAGATGAGAAGTAGGGAATTTTCCTTTCAGCTTGAAAATCCAACAGTGGTAAGAGAACTGGAGCCTGACTTTAAGAATTGTAACACCCATGACTGGGCAGGGCATGGGCATCTGAAAATCCTGGTACAGAAGATATATTAAGCTTCAAAAATATGTAGAAGGTATATTAAGCTCCAGTGAATCATTCATGGATACTATAAAGGTGCTACATTTTAGCTTAAAAGTGAGAGTTGGAGAAAGCTGCTGTGTATCCTGAAAGCTGATATGTATTACTGCAGAGTTTTTTTAAAATCAGATAATGGATTAAAAGATTTTTTTGAATACAGAATGTGCCAAATGAAATCAGATATAATATACATTTAAAATAATTATTCATGTTCATTTAGAACTAAAAATGACTAACTGCTAGCTTATCAGAGATTGGTTTTATGTGACTAAAATGCCTAATGAATCAGAAGCCCTACTGAAGCAAAAAAAAGTAGATTTTTATATTTCAACAAAAACCTTTCACACTTCGAGTGGTAAAAATCATCATTTTATGTTACTAAAATTATTTTAATAACTCTAGTAAGGGTGTGGTTCTTTTCAGCTGGAACATTTTAAACTCTTAAATGATTATTCAATGTCCAGACTCAACTATTAGGGCCATTTCCTTTCATTCTTGTCCATTTTTAAACTGTTTACATGGATTTCTTCTCTGCATTTACTATGTACCCTGATTTTCCTTTGCTCGGAATCAATCTCAAAAAATAAAATTTAAAAATCATGCTGCTTTCATGAAAGGTGAACTTTCCAAGAGCTACGGCTACCGTTTAAAGAAAGATTGCTTGTGATACAGTAATTTCTCTTCTTAGCCATGAGTTCCTTAAGAAAGTAAAGCAACCTAACCATGAATTATTGGGAAATTTAAAAACAAATTTTCAGAAACTGGTAAATATTATTTAAAGATTAAGAAACTAAATGATCATCTTCAAATTGTTAACAACTCATCAGGTGGTAGATGGCATAATGCATTAATTTATTCATTCATTGAACTTTTACTGAGACCTTCCTTAAGTGCCAATCAAATGCTATGTGCTGTGAATTTTTTAAATGAAATGAAATTAAGTGAAATGAAACATGGTGTTTCTTTCCTAGCGACTTGGTGTTACAGAGAGATAGGTAAATAAATAATTGTAATAAAGTATAAATTCTGTGATAGAGAAGGATCCAGAGTACAGTGGTAGTGAAAGGTCAGATGAACAATTCTTCCCCATATTGGGAGAGAGGTGCAGGTATTAGGGATGGCAATAACCAGAGGAAGTTTCAGAAGAGAGAATACAGGGGCTGACTGGTTAGCTCAGGTGGTTAGAGCATGGCGTTATAACACCAAGGTTAAAGGTTCAGATCTCTGCACCAGTCAGCCACCAAAAAGGAAAAAGAGAGAATACAGTTGGCCCTCTGTATCCATGGGTTCTGCATTCATGGATTCAACCACCATGGACAAAAATATAGTAAAAAAAAATAAATCACATGTATTGAACATGTACGGACATTTTTTTCTTGCCATTATTCCCTAAACAATATACTGTAACAACTATTTACATAATATTTATATTGCGTTAGGTATTATAATTCATCTAGAGATGATCTTGAGTAAACTGGAGGATGTGAGTATGTTATATGCAAATACTACACCATTTTGTAACAGGAACTTGAGCATCCCTGGGTTTTGGTATCCACAGGGAGTCCTGGAACCAATCTCCCATGGATACCAAGCAACAACTACTTGATTTGGAATTTGAAGACTGGACATTTGCCAACTAGAAGGGTGAGCAGAAGTACAGAAACTGCACACTAAAGAACAGGCTTGTATGATATAGTCCTTTAAAATACCTTCATTCCTTTAGTTATGACAGAATTCAGTATTCAATAAACATGGTTCATAAACTTTCCAGCCCAGACCCATTAAAGTTATTATTGGCACTCCTCAGAGCTCTTTCCTTCATCACCTCTCTTCCTACTCATTACCTCCTGCATGAAAGGCCTTGGCACTAAAGCCAGACTTGGGAATCGCCTATGACTTCTCTGTCTCATCAGTCCCCCTCCCCTGAACTACTCACTCACTGAGTTCTGCTGTGCTTTTCATCTTCTAATTTCTCATATGTGTTTACTCTGTGTTACTACCTCTTCCCTAATTAAGGCTCCCATGCTCTCCCTTTACACTACTGCAACAATTTTCTTCCTATTTTTCTTACCTGCAGCCTTATAGCTAGAGTAGATTCTCTAAAGTACACGTGGTCATGCCACTTGCCTGTTTACAGGCTTTCGTTGGCCTCTGTAGTTTGGAGATGATGCCTAGCATATAAGTACCTTCATCCTCTCCCTCCATGCCTGTCTCTCTAGCCTCACCTCCCCCTACCCTTCACTCATCTTCAGCTCCAACTCTGCTGAATTCTTGGAGGTCTCAGCATACATTATCTTTATTTTTCCTTTTCCATCTGTATGACTGTTCTTTCTGGTACACTTTAAGCTACGTTATCCCCTTCCCTGCCCAACCTTTCCAAATCCCCATTTAGCACCATCTGCACCTAGCTAATTTTACTCAATCTTCAAGACTCAGCCTGGCTATCAGCCATCTCAGGAGTGTCTGTTGACTCACCATAACATTTGTCACACTTATAACAATAGTTTATGTGTCTGTCTTGCAGATTAGGCTGTGTCTTGAGGGAAAGGATGGTACCATTCATTTTGCAGCACCCCTAAATTAAAACATTACTGGTGGGCCGGCCTGTGGCTCACTCGGGAGAGTGCGGTGCTGATAACACCAAGGCCCCGGGTTCGGATCCCACATAGGGATGGCCGGTTCGCTCACTGGGTGAGCGTAGTGCTGACAACACCAAGCCAAGGGTTAAGATCCCCTTACCGGTCATCTTTTTAAAAAAAAAAAAAAAAACATTACTGGTATATGGCAGGCACTCACAAGTGTTTGTTGAATGAATGAATGAAATGAATAAATGAATAATGTCCTGTAACAGTTTGGAATCATAAGCTACTTTAGTTTACAATGTGGTATTCTCTTGTCATGTAGGGTAGTTACAGAACAACCTATAGTATTCTGACAATAGTATTTTAGTATTATAGTACTGATGACTTTCTTCTCCACCTAAGTATTTTATGCACCACAGATCAATTTAGCAAATGAAGTCCAAGAACAACTTGAATAAGTCATTCTTAGAAAAGGACTTTAGGAATCAACTAACTCCATTCATGTGTGTGCGTCTAATTAGAGATTACTTCCTTCCAAATATGAGATTTTAAAAATTTCAGCTTTCTGTTAGCAATTTGCAGTCTACATTTTTATGCATGTAATTTTGTCGTAATATATTTACTTTTTACTCGTTTGATTGAATTTATGACTACAGAACCCATAATTAAGGTAACTAACTTTCAGGAATTAAACTGTTGGATGGTCTTCTGTCTGCAGACACAGTTCGGCCATTGTTCTCAGTTCTGTGCAGGAGAGAGCTGGAACTAAGTTGCTTAGCTCAGACAGTGAGAAGCTGGATTTCCTTCTTCCCACATTCAGAAAGGAAATTTGTGCCATTTAAGGAAGGAGGTGGTGAATCTTTTGAGACCATTTTGGGAAAGCAGAGAATATTAAGAATCCAGAGGTAACCAAATTCACAAGTATTCAAGGCCAAAGCTGGAGACCCCAGGAAAATCCTAGGATGTACAGAACAGGAAGAGAACAAGAACTGAGCATGCAGCAAGAAAGTAAGCATCTTGTGGCCTTCCTATCCATCCTTCCAGCCTCAGTCGTAAAAGAGCCATCGTTTAGTCCCAAGAAAACTTTTCTGATCTTTTCCTGTAACACATTATGGTATCTTGCAATGGTGCTGGAGATCCTGAGGCTTGGGCTGCTGATCGCCACCCCTGCCCTAGAGAGTACTGAGTGACAGATACTGTAAACATCCTACACTCTCAGCTGTGGAAAGTAAGAAAGCTGGGAGAAGGCTGTTTACTCTCTCTGCCTTGGAAAGCAACTAAAGAGAAAGAAATTTGGAGTATTTTTATATGTCTTATGATAGATCTTATTCAGTGTTTACTTATGAGGTCAACTCTAAAAGAAGAAGGAGTGAATTGACTAAGTGATGGAAGAAATGTACAATTATTTGCAAGATCAGTTATCTTTGAACTGTCTCACATTGTTTAAAAAGAAAAAAAAAAGATTACTAAGTACTAAAGAGATGAAAGTTCTGATAACTGGTATGAGGCTACATTTTGTGGATTGTTGTAGCCTGGTCTATAAAAGCAACAAACATCAAATGCTTGCACATAAAGCCAGACAATTCTCTACAAACCTGAATAGCATTTTTTCACTGAGTTTAGCTTTTTTTGAAGCGAAAGTTCTAGTTTCCTGGGATTTGCTATTTTAGCAGAGATCAGAGGCAGTTTGGAGCCCATGCTTAATGAGTAGTAATGATAAACAGTATGAACAAGGCCTGCTATTTAAAACCAGAATATAGTTACACATTTCAAGAAAAGGTAGGATTGTGGTGGGGAGTGTTGGTGGGGGATGTCATGCAAAAAGAAAATTTTAAGAAAGATCTACAGAACTGATTTCTACGTTCAGCCCAACCTTAACCAAAGAAACCATACTACTCATTTCTTTTTCTGTGTAAATCATTTAAATCAAAGATTTATCGAGCATGTAATCTAGAATTTGACTTACCCAAAATTTGAGTCCATCTCTTATTTTTTTCTGATCATTATTAAATAAGCCTTCTTTTCAAAGAGAATATTTAAGTAATAAAGTATACTCTTAAATAGCAAGCCCTTAAGAGGTTAAGATAATTAACTTAATGCCTGCTTTAAAATTAAATAAATCTGGACACAATTACTTGCATATATAGTCTTGGCATATCAGCATATACCAGTCATTTAAACTAAAAGACACTCTACTACTTAAAAATATTAGAGGAACTTGTAATTTCACCTCCTCACTGAGTGTAGAGTCCAAGACAATAGGGTTTGTTGTTTCATACCTAACAGAAACTGTGTATAAATGCAAGACTCCAGCATGTGATTTCAAGGAAGTATTTGAACAAGTTGGCCTTGCAGCAGGGGTAGACACTGTTGAAGTGCTTGCTGAGCAACTCCAGCTTGGTTGAGTATTAACCTTTATAGATTTTGCCTACGGGCTTTAGGAAGCCCTCTTTGAGACAGTGCTCTACAGTCTTCTCAAAGAAATAATCATTGCGGATTTTTGAAATTTTGCTTTTTGCCAAAAGATGTGGATTATATGGGAAAGGGCAAAAGCAGTTTGAAGTTGAAGGAGAGGGATGACTTGTGTGCCCTGTCTTAGCTTTTTAGTTATTCTGCTGAAATTAAAAGAAGGGAGGGGACATTCGGATATCCTAGATCTTAATTGATATTAACTTTCAGTCATGAATGTAGGTATCTCAGAGCTTATTGAAATATGTGCTGAAATCCATTCCATCAATATGGAATCTTCAATTCCAAGAAATATTTATTGATCACTTATCATGTACCAGTTCTAGGCACAGGGGATATGACAGAGAACAGAAACAAAACCCTTATTCTCAGGGAACTTACAAATAAATATGTAATGTGTCAGGATATAAATGTCTTGTTCATTCTGTATATCTATGCAAAATACCTAATTTTATTAAATGGTATTATTGCTTCATTCTTTCAAAACCAAATTAATTTAAATATTCTAGAACATTTATTTCATTGTCTATGAAATACTTCTAGGCATAAACCGATATAATATTGTTAGCCTTTTTATTTAGCATTATTCTTCAAGATATGTTATCATTACTAGCCTGTTTTGTGACAGAGGTAAGTAGTATTAATAAACATTCTTGAGAGGTCACTGTTATGTGTATATATTTGCTAAGAAGATATTGCTAAGCAGCTGTATAATATAAAAAATTATGGTTGTTTATACTCATATATTGTATAAGTTACATATACTCAAATTATCATTGCATATAGTACAGTAAACTTTATTAATTTGAGCCTTGCTCTGTTCAAATTTATACCTCTCTAGATACTGATAAGGATGATTTATCTTTTCATTATATTTGTATATTTGTTGCTAAGCAAATGCTGTATATAAAAACTTTAAAAGAACAAACTATTTTTAAATATAAACATGATTTATATTTGAAAAAAACATAAGCTTTAATTGACAATGCTTTGTAGGCCTAATTGTGTCATTAAAAACTGAATAGAAATACGTGTCATATACTTTATTCATTTATGAATTCATGGTATCTTTATCCCTATTTGTTTCAATTGGTAAGTCTTTATAATATATATCTTACGTCTACAGGTGATCTATTTCTATAAAACTACTCTGGCTTAGATGTCTCTTGATTTAAATATAGCTCAGGCCAGTTAGCGTAGTTGGTTAGAGTGTGGTGATATATAACACCAAGGTCAAGGGTTTGGATCTCCATACCAACCAGCCACTAAATATAGTTCTGCCCCTCTTGATTTTAAAACCACAAGGAGAAGGTTATTTATCAGAACACTGGTTTTCAGATGTTATTTTGGCTAACTCTATCATTGAACAGGTATGTGGTTAATATATAAAAACCAGTTGCATGTCTGTATATCAGCAGCAAATAAATAAAAATGAAATTTTTAAAAAGATAATACTTATAATATCATCAAAACCTATCAAATACCACAAGGATAAATCTAACAGAAGACATGTAAGACCTCTACACTGTGAACTAAATATTACAAGATAAATTAAAGACCTAAATAAGTGGAGAGATATACCATATTCATGGTGAACAGGGCTCAATATTGTTAAGTGGCTAATTCTCCCCATGTTGATCTGTGGATTCAGTGCAGTCCCATCCAAAATGTAAGTACTTGTGTGTGTGTGTCTGTCTGTCTGTCTGGAAACTGATAAGCTGATTCTAAATTTTGTAACTCAAACAAGAAAGAATAGCCAAGGTAATCTGGAAGAAAAGATGGAGAAATTACCCTACAACGTATCAAGATCTCTTATAACGTTATAGTAATTATGAGAGTGTGGTATTGGCATAACAACAGATGGATATGCCATCAATAAATAGAATAGGGACACCATTATGATAAAAATGACACCAAAGTGCACTGAGGACAGGATGGTCTATGGATCTAAATATGAAAGATAAACAACAAAGCTTCTAGGAAAGAAAATACAGAACATCTTTATGACCTTGGAGTGGGCAAGATTCTCTTTAAAAACTCACAAGACAACACCAACCAGAAAGGAAAAAAATGATAATTAGAATTATAATATCAAGAACTTCTATTCATCAAAAGACATAATTAAGAAAAATGAAAAGGTAAAGTATAGAGAAGAAAATATTAGCAACACATATAGCAAACAACTTATATCCAGAATATATAAAGAATTCCTGTAAATTAACAAAAGACAGGCAACTCGGGAGAAAAATTTGTAAAGACTTGAATGGATAATTCACAAAAGATGCAAATTATCAATTAAGATAAAAAATTGCTCCTCAATCCCATTAGTTACCAAGTAAATGCAAATTAAAATCACTGCTCGATGCCACAACATCTACTGGGAATGGGTAAATTAAGAGGACCAAAGAAAAAAAATCTGGTATTGGCAAGGATGTAGAGCATTAGTTGGTATGACCACTTTAGAAAACTGTGGTCTCTACGCTGAACATCTTCATATCCTATATCCCAGTTGTTCCTACCCCACAGAAATTTGTACAATGTTCTCCAAAAGAAATGAGTAAGAATGTTCATAGCAGCACTATTTCTAATAGCCCGAAATCAGAAACTATCCAAATGCCAATCAACAGTAGGATTTGTAAGTAAACTGTGATATGTTCATCCAACAGAATACTGTACAGCACTAAGAATGAACAGTCTATAACTTTACATGAAATTATGAGTGAGTCTTACAAACATAAAGTTGAACAAAACAAGCCAGACACTGAAGGGCATACTTCCTGCTTCTATTTACATTAGTTTGAAAAACTAGCAAAGCTAATCTATATGTGTACGGTGATGGTGATAGAAGTCAGGATGTGGTCATGTTGCAGGGTAGAAACTAATGACTGGAAGTGGACATGAGGGACAGGACTTCTGGGGTGTTGGTGACGTGTCACCAATCTTCATCAGTACTGTTTACACAGGTATCACTTCATGAAAAGTCCTCAACCTGAAATTCACTTGTGCACTTTTCTGATCATGTGCTATACTTTTTAATAAAAAGTTTCAAAAATTAAATATAAAAAATGAAGCTATATCATTTGATCTTAAACAGCGCAGATAGAATTCTTATTCAAGCAGTCACTGAGATAAATTCTTTCTCCCAAATCATCTTTATTTTAAAACATATCAACAGCACATATCTTGAGGAACATTCTCTGAAACTGGCAGAAAAGATTACACCATCCATGGGTTTACATAGCAAAGTGACTTTTAAATAAATGTGCTCTTTTCTTCAAGATACTATCTTATTTCTCAGAACACCACTTCTCTGGAAAGCTCACTGTTACCAATCCAATCCCCACTTTGCAACAGGTAACCAAATTACTGAAAGATCAGAAGAAAAGCCTGATTTTGAAAGGGATTTAGTTGTTGCCATGTTTCTGAATTGCTCTACACGTGTTTCAGGGAAGGAGGTCAGGACATGGTTCACTGGATTACTCAGGGTTACACAGGCCATCAGTAGCCGCGGGAGGACTGAAGGAGGCACTGCTACCTTCTGACTCTGATGCCTCAAACTGTTACCTTAGGTAACCCAGGATTGGGTTGGAACAATAAAAGCCCTCTGCCATCATGTTAAGATTTTGAACTAAAGCTTTTCTTGAAGGCAAGAATTTGAATAGATTGTACATTTAGCATACTTATTTTTAATTTTTAGAATGGTTATTGTAATTTTTTGTTTTTTTCTTTGAATGAAAGAATGTTTTGTAGTTAAAATTGTCTTTTAAAATTTCTTTTCATTAAAGATAAAAAGTCTTCAACTTCAAACACCAACTTGGACTGAAAAACCTTTTTATATTCAAACAAAATTGACCTTGTGACTTTTTCACCACATCAGGTCACATGTGCTAACCAGCCCCTCTTACTGCTTCTCATCTGGGGAGAGTGTAGTCCCCCGGGGATGTCTGGAAAGGTGTGCAGGCATTTTTGATTGTCACAATAACTGAGGATGCCACTTCTATGAGGCTCCAGACAGTCCGACTCAACAGGAAATAGTTGTGACCAAAATAACATTAGTGCTTTCACCAAGATACATACACATTCTGAAAGATAATCTACTTTTAGGAACATCTGAGCTATACACGCTTTCAAGTCTTCAGTTTAACACATCCCTGTAGGGTACTATCTGGGAGTCTGCAGGTCTGAAAGAAACATGATGCTCTGGGTGATCATAAAAATAATCATAATTACAGAGTAAAAATTACCTCCCCACTGACTAGAAAAATGATCTGTGACTTTAGAGTGACTCCAAACATTCTGTAATATTGAGTTCATCAAAATCTTTCTCACCAAAAAGCCGAGAATGGCCTTAAAGTGCTTTCTTTTTGGCTCAGAGAGAAAAATATTTCTTGTTTTACCCTCCAAGTTATATGGGGTAAACCAGTTATTTCTGTAGTTAGGTAATGCCCATTACTTGATAATCTGGCAATATCCAGGACTTCCCCATATACTTTAGTAACTATAAATCTATGAATATATAGTTTTACTAAAAATCTTTCAATACTAGATAGTAACTATAAATCTATGAATATATAGTTTTACTAAAAATCTTACAATACTAGACTTAGATGCTTTAAAAAAAAAAAGTCTTTAAAACAAACTTTGAATTTTAAAAGTTTTAGTGTTGTTGCCAGCCCAATAGTTACTAAAATCTATGAATATATAGTTTTACTAAAAATCTTTCAATACTAGACTTAGATGCTTTAAAAAAAAAAGTCTTTAAAACAAACTTTGAATTTTAAAAGTTTTAGTGTTGTTGCCAGCCCAACCACGTGCGTGTGCAGAAGAGGCCAATTCTCTGCCTGCCTTTCCTGTAGCTCTGATTATACCTTGTTAGTTATAGCACAGTCACTGCAGTTCGGCTTGGCTGATGCATCACAAAATTGGATAGCAGTAGCAAACAGACAGATATTCCCCACCCTCAGGAAGCTTGTAGTTTTGTGAGGAATGCATGTGCTGTGCTTATTGCTAAACATATGCTTCAGTGAACCTTTTAAAATACTATGTAATCTACTCCAGCTCACTCAGTGGAGTCTGATTAAACTTTTATTGACTTTTTTTTTCCATAGGTATTCAATAAGTTGCTGCTTGGCAACAGTAAGCCTGACTCCTATTATGGTAATAAACATCATCATGATAACCACCAGGCATCACTGAGGATTTGCTACATTCCAGAAGCCACGCCAGGGGCCAAGAGCAAATACTTAGTATCCTTACTATTTGCCAGGTACTGTTCTAAACATTTTGCTTATATTAACTGATTCAGTCCTCACAATTGAATAATAGACACAAATATTATTTTTCAGATGAGGAATCTGAGATGGAGAGATTAAGAAATTACCCAAGGTTATGCTAACAAGCCTTGGAACTGGAATCCCAACCGAGGCAGTGTGGCACCAGAGATCTGCTCCTAACCATGCAGTGACATGTGCAACTATCCTCTAGTTCCGTATGATTGTCCCAATTTTCCAGGGGAGGAAACTGAAGTTGGAAGTGTTAAGAAAATGCGGTAGTCACTGCAATTACTTACAGACATTCCAGTTATATTCCAGTTCTCTTCTCCTTCAGGCACATGAGGAGATTGTACTCCACATTTTCTGAGGGTAGTTATGGCTGTGGGACTTGCCTTTGTCAACAAAATGTGAATAGAAGTGCCAGGGAAGCATTAAAAGCCTGTATATGATTTACTGTGTGACCTTCCTCCGTTGTTGGAGTAACACTTGTCAGGATGGAGCCTTTGTCACTCTGGATCCTTGACTATATCAGACAGCACATGCTTCTGCTGACTGGCACTGGGCATGCAGATGAAGTGGTAAACTCCTGAGATTTGGGATAGGGATGGGGGAAGGAGAGTATTTGTAATGATAACAGAATCTAGCCTAAACCTAACAATTTTCCTGAATAACTTGCCCAAATTGCTATAGCTTGTTGGCACCAGGTGTGTGTCTAGAATCCAGGTCTCTCTGTTTCAACAGTCCATGGGTTTTTTCATTTATTACCTCTCTTTTAGTATTGTAAGGCCTGCAAGAACCCAAACTTAGTTCTTTTGCTTGCCTTTTAATTTTATGATAGTAATGAAAGTGCTTAAAAATTTCAATGTGATGTCTATCAAGATTAAGAACATGCAAAAGAAAAATATCTGTCATTCATTGGCCCATGTGTTTGGTTTCTGGAGTTTAATATCATAATCTGCAGCTTCTTGATAAGTTTTCTGGCTTTCTTAATACTGAGATTAAAGTTCTAGCAACAGACTGTCAGCAGTAATGTTAATTAGAGAATGCTAATTTGTCCTAAGCATTACTCGAATTTCTGATGGTGCTTATAGATTTCATGGTGCAAGCTGGTCTGAGACTTTCTTTAGATTAATTTTCACTCACTCAAACATTCTGTAAAGTAATCCCATCATCCAAATACATATGTCACTTTTTCTACATACGCAAACACCAAATTACCCATGTTCTCATGTT
This sequence comes from Galeopterus variegatus, assembly GCF_000696425.1. NCBI lineage: Eukaryota > Metazoa > Chordata > Mammalia > Dermoptera > Cynocephalidae > Galeopterus > Galeopterus variegatus. Next base: position 131,239 of record NW_007729853.1, read on the forward strand.
TAAATTCAGAATTGTGGGGATTTCCAAATCCACCAGCTCAGCACTCTCAACAATTTAGCTGTAAAGCACTGACTACCATGACAATGAACAGTAGAGAACACATGAAATTCTGAACTTCTTTCCTGAGGATGATCTTCCTGAAACCTAAATGAATAGAAGAAGTAAAGCTTCTTTCTCTGTCACGTCACATGGACAGCACAGGCTCCCTGATTGTCAGACCCAGGCTCTTTCTGCTCCGCCTTTTGCATTATTTGAGTTACTGAATGACTTACGGGACAATAGGTGTTTATGCAATTTGGAAAAGACGAAAAGAAGGCTGTATCTCCTTAACTAGCAGGACTAACTTTTTAAAGAGTTGGGGTTTTCCCTTTCTATTACTTGCTGAAAATAGTTTGGTTACTTTAACTCTGTACGGTTACTTTATTCGTTTAATCATAAAATTTCTAACCCTTCATTCAACAACTCTTAAACGCTTTTAAGTTTGTTTATTTGTTTATAATCCTGCCTCATTCCAGAAATTACTAGAGGCAATTACTATGTGTATGTTTAATCTTGGCAAATAACTGTTAAATGATACTTTTGTGCAATGAACTATACAATGAATAGATTGTACAGTTCTGGGGTTTCTTAGTTCTTATTTTGAAATAATTATAGATTTATAGGAAGTTTCAAAACGAGTATGGAGATAGCCTATGGGACATTTCACCCAATTTTCTCCAATGGTTATATCTTACAAAGTTGTAGTACAGTGTCAAGACCAGGAAACTGATACTGTGTGTGTGTGTGTGTGTGTGTGTAGTTCTATACCATTTTATTACATGCATAGATTCATGTAACCACCACTATGATTAATGTACAGACTATATCCACCTGTATCTTTCCACCACAAAGATCTCCCTCTTTATGGTCACAACCACTCCCCTTCCCTCCACCATCCCTAATTCTTGGCAACCACTAATCTGTTCATCTTTATAACTTTTTCATTTTAAGAACATTCTATAAAGCGGTGTTTTTTAATAGATAAATTTTTAAGGTTATTTCCCATGTGTTAATTACAAATTAGAGCATTAGAAATTTTACAGATCTCAAACATATAGTTGTGTTTAATATGAGGTTATTATTTATATTAAACAGTGATGATTAGTATACAAATTTGCTTTGGGATATCATTTTTCCTGTAATCTAAACACATCAAACTTTTTTATATTTTATAAGACTTTGTGATGACTTAAACAGCACCAGCATTTTCTGTTGCTAATAGCAACTAGTAAATAAAGCTTACATAAAACTTACACTGCTGTGTAAGTGTGGCTCTTCTAACAGGCCCTGTGTTTGATCTAAGACCTACTTAACTACAGAAAGTCTTTGGGTTTTTTGTTGTTGTGTTGTTGTTCTGGGAGTGGAGATTTGATGTAAATTCAAATATGACAAGTTTCAATATAAAAAAAAAAATCTTGACCTTCTGTTTGGAAAAACATGGTAGTTCACTGTATTGAGCTTATATGGATGTGAATAATGTAGGAGAATTTTACAGCTGATGAATTCCTGTAAAATATATTTATTGCTGTCTTAATTAGAAGTAATCTTTTTATGACTCACTATAAGTGATAAGTCCCCCATGTTCAGTGAATAAAACTGATTAGGTCACAGTCTATTGTTAGGAACATACAAGCAGCCAACTGGCAAATGGATTGTCATCCTGCCTAAGGAGAAAAAAAATACTAAGTTAAAATTAAAATGCCAATACATACTGAGAAAGAGCTAATAAAAAGCATGTAATGTTATGTACACTGGTGATGCTCAAAATAAATGAAACAATGGAACCTATTGAAATGTACATGTGTGGATTTTATTCTTTGAGAAATGGACTAGGTAGGGGTAAAAAAAACAGAAAGAATGAAGACAGTCTATTGAAAGAAAAGATTATTTGACCCATTTATCTGAAATCAAAACCAAAACTCCTGTTTTATATCCTCAAATATTTGGCTACATTTTCAGGTAGGTGTGCAGTAATAAATATCAAATGACTAAATAAGATGGTTTATATTCTACTCATGGCTTGTCACATGTCTTATAAAGTACAGCTTTAAGAATCATCAACTTAGAGGGAGGATTTGAGTGGCTAGCAACAAGCCTCTGTTTTCAATTCTGTCCTACACCACGTTTTTATTTTGCACTAAGACAAAGACATTGTTGTAATTATTTTTTTTGAAATGAAGCAAGAAGACAGAGCTACAATAGATGAATCAAGGTCCAAGTAAAATATCAGGAGGCCTAAAGGATGGGAAGGATTGAATACAGTGAAATTGAATTGATATAAATGTGGAAGTCCAGCCTTGGGAGTTAGACAGCTAACTGCACAAAGACATCATGAGGGACATGTGACTTGTCATACTCACATGTGGACAGAGACTTGGGACTTTTCCTAACCACTATCTATGTGGCTCACAGAGTGACATGATGATCAAAAAAAAAAAAAAAAAAAAAAAAAAAAAACTATATGATATATATGATATAATTTTGAGACATAAATGGG
>NW_007729853.1:133967-135217 GCF_000696425.1 Galeopterus variegatus
CAAAAAAAAAAAAAAAAAAAACTAATACAATCTATATGATATATATGATATAATTCTGAGACATATATGGAGTAGGACAACAAATTGTCCTGCTCTATTTTATGTTGGTCAGATTTTCCAAGTAGTTCTGTGTTCATTACTTACAATAGAGATATAAGTAAAATAGGACTTGTCTAAAACGATGTGGCCTTTTGATGAAGGGGCTCAAAAATGTAACATTAAAGACTAGAGTGTCTTGCTGTCTTCCAATAATGAAGGAGTAAAGTGAAGGTAGGGGCTTAGCCTTGAACTTTGTTTTTCCCAACCCAAAATGCATGACTTGGACCAGAGTCAAAGATACATGGGAGCAGAATACAACACAACATAAGAAAGACCTTTATAGCTGTATTTAGAGAATCTGGGTGTGTATTAACAGCCATGATCTGAGCAATGGAAACATTATGGTCCCTTCATTCCTGAGATCTTATTAAATGTGTATCAGCAAATCCCAGGTGTACCACTTACCAACTTCTTGGTTATCAGTTAACTTCTCTGGGCCTCAGTTTCCTCCTATTCAATGGTTTGAGGGGTGACAGCAACTTTATAAAGCTGTTAGAAAGATTAAATGAGGTTGAAGAATAATAGCAGTAGCCTGATTCCAAATTCCCCCCTTACATTCCCAAGATAATCATAAGATCCACAAGAACAATTGAAACTAGACTTATGACTTAAGCATTGTTACCAGATGGAAAATGCTGCAACCTTCACGTCACTGATAAGGAAAGAAAGAAATTCCAACAAAGCTTCTAATACGTGCAAACCATCCCAGCAGACTTGTGGGTGTGAAGTGGGGTGGGGAGGGAAGCTGAAATGACTCCTTGAAGAAGAGCAGAGGGGAACAGAGGGATTAGATTAAGCACTGACAGCATCACCTTCTCTGGAGGAAGTGAAACAACATACACAGAAATGTCCGACTCAAGTTGGGATTTTGTTGTTCATGGCCCTGATTACAGAGAAGAGGCTTGAAAGTGTGCAGGGCCTGAAGAGGCAGCCTGTGAGAAGCAGTGCGTCTGGGAGAGGATTATAAAGAGAGAGAGAAAGTCCTACCCCTTGGACACAGGTGGTAGAAGGAAAGAAGTAAAATTAAAAAATTAAGATCTTGGGCCAGCCCGGTGGTGCACTGGATAGTGTGCCGCTTGGGAAGCGCGGTGGCGCTCCCGCCCAAGGGTTCGGATCCCACATATGGACTGGTTCCTGCTCACTGGCTGAGC